>NW_027105793.1:1820300-1835345 GCF_000696795.3 Halyomorpha halys
TACATATTTGTAGACCTCCATCTACCTATTTTTCTCCTGCATATTGGACTGAGCTCATTTACTTATTTGGAAAGGTTTATCCTAATAAAGGTTTATCCTGAATAAATAAAAAAAAAACATAAAAATTAAATTAAAATATATACATATATAAATAAAAATAAAATGATTAAAAGTCAAATTTTTAACTAAATGTAATAAAAATACTAATCGTCTTATTTTTAATAATTTCGAAACTCAAAAGGTGGGAAATATAATATTTAGTAAACTACTTTACAGTAAATTTAACTAGCTATAATTTGAGTGCTAGCAGACATCTATACGACTTATGATTCCTCAGATAGATTTCTCATATTCTGCTGAAAAAATACTAATTTTTCAGTACATTTTTTATTAAATGTCTTTTTTAAAAAGCTATATCTTGGGAACTGTTGAACATAGATAGATCTATTAAGGCTCATATTTTAGAAAATTTTCTCTTAGGTTTTCTGTTGTTGATAATTTTAAAAATAAAGGAGCTTCGAAAGAAAAATTAATTTTTTTAACGTTTTGAAACAGCTGCCATTTTTTATTCTCTCTACCTATACTTTTGGCACTCATAAATTTTGACTACTAATTATATATAGTTTTCATTAATGTATTAGAAAATTGGTATAAAATAACTGCCTTTCGTTCCCCTGGCTGTTGTACTATTATCAAAAGGTTCAGCCACCTGTTTGTTGTTATATTCGTAATACATATATCTTACAATATATATTTATTTTTATATTTTACATGAATTTTCGTGTGTTCAAACACCAATTTTCTACCCCGGAAAGGTTTGATTTATATCATATAAATATTTAGTGTTTTTTTTTCTCATATTCTCCTGAAAAAATACTGATTTTTCAGTACATTTTTTATTAAATGTGTTTTTTAAAAAGCTATATCTCGGGAACTGTTGAACATAAATAGCTCTATTAAGGCTCAGATTTTAGAAAATTTTCTCTTTTTTAAGTAATATTCTCTTAGGTTTTCTAGTGTTGTAAGAAATTTTAAAGATATAGAGCTCCGAATGAAAAATTGATTTTTTATTTTTAACGTTTTAATACAGCCACCATTTTTTTTTATCCCTACCTATACTTAGCAGACTCATCAATTTAGACACAGTTTTCATTAAAGTAATCAAAAATATTGGTGAAATAACTGAATTATTTCTCCTCGGCTCTTGTAAGATAAAGCAATTGTTGAAACATTCTTATCCTACTTGGTCCATTATGCTCCTATATTTGACTCAGGAACATTTGACAATCTTTTATAATAATATAACGACCATACTGCATGTCTAATACATATTCCGCAACATGTTAGGCCTGATTGAATTAGACTGGTAAGTTTTTTGCTTGGTCAACGGTTTAAATGAATGTTAAATAAATTCTATGTATTTGCAAATATGAATTAAATCTTTTCAACTCGAAATTATAATAACATCTACCATCACCATCGGATAAAGAAGAAGGTTGCGACCTACTTTTGAATGAGAGGTGCTTCTTTGAACAGCTTTGTCGTGCCTCGGCTTATGATATTGCACACAAAGTCTACTCAGCGTGCTCGTGGCAACATGACACCAGTTGTCACTTGCAATAGGCCTACATTAGCCAATCAGAAACACGACAAAGTGCCAAAGTGGTATATTGCAAACTGATATTAGTTGATATGAATCAGTCATGGAATTAAAAACAATCCATTGTCACATTTCGTACAGTTTTTTTTTAATAATTTATTTATTGCCATTTACATAAAGATACTTCTAGTAAATGTTTTGTTAAATTATGATGATATGATACAGGCATGCAGAGAAACTCGCCCATTGGAAGCTCTCTAATAAAAATTCTACATTAGAAGGTATCGAGGCCTTCTTCTTTTCAGGTAGGACTGTCAAGAATGGAAGAGGAAGCAATGTTAGAAACTAGTGGGTTTGGGTGGTTAGGGAGTTTATAATGGAAGGAATGATATCTGTTTCAGGCTTGATCGGTAACATATAGAACATTAAGGTCTTAACGGATGATTTTATTTGAGACAAAATAAGGGGCATTTAGAATTTTGGATTGGATACGAGAGAAATTCGATAGTTATAGTTGAACCCCAATAAAGGATACTGTATGGCAGTCGGTAGGTTTACGACGAAGGGTAAAGGTGATTTGATAGGATTTGGAGCCCAACTATTAAAACGCTGTTTAATACAATAAATTCTGAGAGTTTCAGATCCCATTAACTTTGCCGGCACTATAAACTGATTTTATTGATTTATTGTACAAATGGTTTTAGATTGATAATTATTATTTCAGTGAATATCGGAAATTATTTCTGTACTAATTATACAATAATTGATATCATAAAAAGCAATGTTACGAATCATTGGAATAACCTTTTATAATAGTTTAAAATTATTCTATCAGGATATTATAGAACAGAAAATGTTTCTCCAATAAGTGTAAATAAGTCTATACTTTAGTATATCATGAACAATTTTGAAGAAAAGTAATATTTCAATTCGTTCAGACGTTTATAGATTGTTGATATGAGATGTGCAATCTATAGTTTGAATTAATGTGATGATGTTTTCTGTCCTGACGGCGTACAGTGGTGGGAACCTGCCATTTTTGTGAAAAAATCTTTAACTTATATGATTTTCTGTGTTATTCAACGTGCTGAATGCAATTTTTTTTTTTAATTTGATCTTAACATTTCCATCATTAAAATAATTTTTTGCTATAAATAAAACGTTATTCTGATTCATCAATTCTGAGTTCATCTGATTCAGTAGTCAATTTGATTATTGATCTTCCCTTATTTTGGTTACACCTTCCAAGAATGCCCCTGGCTCAATACGTTTCAATACGACAATGAAACTTACAGATAAGTTCCTCCAACATGTACACTTTTATGGGAAAATAGTCTCATCACAAAGGTCAATAAAGCTAATTTTTTTCTGGACTTTCAAAAATGTGCAAAAAACTAATTTTTCTAGCATTAAATTAGATGTGACCGTAGAAATTTAGAAAAAAACAAATATAATAAAACAAACCCAATTTTGAAAAACTGAAATTTTTACACTTTGTTGGTATTGACTTGGTCGAAATCTATTTTTTTGGATATTTTATAACAAAATAACTGGAAATATCGTTGTAATTAGGTCTACGGCTTACAAATATTGTTTGATAGGAGAACCAATTACGGTGAATTCGTTTATAGGTATTTGAGTATAAGATACCATAGTTATCAACATGATTAGACACGTTTAAGTTTGGATTTTTTTTTTTTTTTCAGAGTTTTCAACACAAAGTGGCGCCTGAATTGAAAAAACTTTGACTGGTTACTTCATCATTGTTTAAAAGACATTTTTGTTGCTACTTTCCAAAGATTAATATAAAAATTCATTAGAAATGCATTTATAATGTTATACAATACTTTTTTCAGGGCTATTCTGGATAAATGATAGGCCAACAAGTTTCCATACTTACATTGTCATGGTGACTATGTTTTGGTACTAGCTTTTATGTAAAAACTACAAGTGCCTGAATCGCAAACCAGCAAATCTGATCACCTTAGAGGTTTTGTCCTTTTTTTCGGCATAATCTGAATTTATCACATGAAAATGGATATAGGAGATTATTATTCTTTTCAGATGTGTTCCCTGAATACGAGAAGTGCATAAAATAAATAATTTGTAAAGAACCTCAGCCTTGTCAAAATATTAATGTGAAGAGGAGGCTGAGTGATTTCATTGGGAATAAAGGCATTAGGACTACTGAAAAGCCCTCCTGATTACTTAATTGAACAGAATCAAAAGGGATTCCATTCTGTTTGAGAAAAGTTGGCCCTTTGTCAGCCCTGTCCGTGCAATATCTCCAAACCGGTACCTCCTTCTCGAATTAATTACGAACCCATTCCCTAAGTAAATTATTATTGAAGGAATTAATTGTTCCACTTGTCTTATTTAACAATCTTAAAAAGGTTTTAGGAAAATAAATATACACTAAACGATGTTCGGTTTTCGTCTAAGATGATTTCAGGTTCTGGCTCTCCGCTCTTCATCAAGTTACCAACCGACATAGTAGGATTATAGATTGTTGGAAATTTTAGAGCAAAAAAATTGACAATAAAAAAAGGATAATATAAGGGACAAGAAGAATAGAATAAATAAATAATAGCAAAACGGTATGATGAGAGAGTATGAAAATTATATTTACAATTAAATAATTATCAGACCAATTTGGACATATGGAATTGAGCTCTCCACCAAACCATCAAATTCTTCCCGCATCCAATCATTACAATCCAAAATCCTACATAAAATCCTTGATGCTCCTTATTACGTCACAAATAAACTCATTCATAAAGACCTTAACATCCCATTCGTTGCAGATTTGACCCAAAACAGATATGCGTCTTTTTATTCCAAACTCCTTAACCATCCTAACCCATTAATTTTTAATCTTTCATCCTTAACAATCCCTGATAATCCTCCGAGGCGTCTGAAAATAAGATGGCCACGGGACCTTCTAGTTTAAATTAATGTTTGAAGTACCACCAATGGGTGGTTCCTTCCCAAGATTTTCAAGTGTATATGAAACATACTGAATATTTACCTGTTGTATTATTTTGTACAGTTGTAAATTACAATAAATAAATAATAAAAAAAAAAAACAATTAAAGAGGAACTGATAACCCTAGGTTAAACTATAACCGATAACAAATTTGATAACAGTGAACAGAGACGAATCTGCTGCAAATAATAAAATTCTATGGTAATTTCTTTGCAGACCATGAGCCTACTCCTGGAGTAGAAACAATATACAATCTATCCCGCTTATATTATGCAAGTGTATAAGTGGAAAAAACATAACCAAAAAGAGATCTTGTGCTATGTCATGAGCCAAAAATATGGGCACGACAGATCATATTGTCATCACCTACTATGATGTATCAATTACAGCAAGCAGCATAGGACCGAAGAATGTAATGAAATGAAAATCAAGACACACTCCAGCAAAATGAGCCCTATGCTGTTTAAATCATCCCTAAAGAGATGTCAGACCTACAAGGATCTGAAACAAAGGCTTCATCCTGCCCTTCCCCAGAACGAAAGCCAATGCAGAGAAGTCATCATACCAGGTCAGTGGATGGTTGTTTCCTTTCCACTGACGCTTAGTGGAAACGGACGACCAACTGAATGCGGAGCCTGCAACAACAGCTCAACCTTAACCCTCGTGTAACAACCTCTATCAACAATAATCCCGACTAATCATTACACCCAACAACAACTATGATATATCCTTCCCCCACCTAATGCTACTTACGTATATTAACATCCTTCCTAACCGAATTTAGATCCCTTGTCACCCCAATCATATCCCTCCTTACCAATCTTGTGACTCATTCCATCTCTCCTCGGAAAAAAAAGAACCGTAAACGACATTCTTTATGCCATTATCCATCCTTCTTTGGGATGTGAATGGTGTTGGAAACCATACTAATAAACTAGCTACGCTCTCAAACAAAAAATATATTGATGTAGCATTTATTGCGGAAAAGCGACTGACCAATAAACAAAACTTTAACATACCACCAAACCAAACATACAACACAGACTACCTCTCCTGAGGCACACCCAGCCTCTATAAAGTGGGTCCCCTTAATTAGGGAAATATCTAGTGGTTGAGCGTGATCTTGAACAGATCACCTCAAAGTTTGGGCCGTTGGTAGCCGAGTGTTGTAAAGCGCCAACTTTAAATGCCTCGTGACTGCGTGGTTAACTTTTATTTTTTTGGTGGTCCCTTTTTTTTTTCTTTTTCTTTTTTTACAGTATATTTTCTCCTTTGATCGCAACACCATTCAACCTCTTTTAAATTTTATTAACGAGTTATAATAATAATTAATTATTGGAGAAGTTTATTGGGGGGTGCGGTCAGCAAAGAACATCATATATAAACAAAACCATATTTATTTATTTTATGCCGACGTTTCGACCTGAGTTTCAGGTCTTCATTAGGGCTATAGAACAAAAGAGATAACAACAACATTTAGAGAAACATACAATTGAAAAGGAATAGTATACAAACAAATTTAGAATTATACAAAATATTGAATTAAATCATAAATGATAAAAAATTGATAACTGATAATTGAATAGTAAAAAAATTTTAATTGATTAATAATCATGGAATTGGATGGTAGTAGATTGAAAACAGTGACAGATGAAATATAATATCATGTAGGTCGAACGTCAGCATAAAATAAATAAATACGTTTATGTTTGTTTATTTATGTTGTTCTTTGCTGACCGTACCCCCCGACAAACTTCTCCAATCATTAATCTACGGTTAACTATCTAAACCTCATAATAATTAATTATTTTAAATAAGGAAGGTCTATAATGTAATAAATGAATCGATTAGATTCAAAGACCGGCTCAATCCATTAGAAAAAATAAATACAGCCTAATTAAAAATCATAGGATTTGCCATTTTATCCCCTTGAATGGTATTTATTTTCAGTCTTGATTTCAATTAATAGTTTGTTGATTGAAAGTATCAAACCACCTCTTAAGAATATTTTATTGCATTATTTGACAATGTATGTATATTCATGTAAATATTTTCAAATTCAATGCCATATAATGTAATTTTGGTTTTACCACATGATTCTTAGTGCATTAATAAACATAAAATGCATTTACAACAAAAGAATTTAAAATATTCCTAAAGCCTTGGATTCGAAATGTTTTTATTGGCAATCTCCTACCTTATGGGCAAGTCTATAAATTAAAAATGAATTACAGAAACAAACTATTTCTTAAATTTTATTAATTGACGAAGTAGCCTCTAGGTGCGGGAGCTTTATGCAAAAATATTCTCCAACTGTTTACTCCAGGCAGTGAAGTGTGGAAAAACGACTCCCGGGAGTGTTCCAGACGGAAAGTAAAGGAGGGAAGGATCGAGTTGCACAAGGGAGCCAAGGGACGGACAACGTTGAAGCCACAGAATGAAGGGATAAATATTTTAGCAATGGTTTCGTCAGGGAGAGCTTTAGATTGGAATTGAGTATCAAAAAAGTTTGTGAAATTAAAAAATAGAATTTAATGTTATTTATAGTCAACAAATTCGATTTGATTCAACATTCAATGTCGATATTCAACAATATTTAGTAATCCCTTATAATATTAAATCAACAAAATCCACTATCCCATAAACATAACATTGAAATCACAATAATGACATAAACTAATCTCTAAATTTCTTAATATGATTAAAAGTTTTTTTTTTCTCCCAAGTTTTATAATTATTAAACACCTAGCATACAGTAGAACTCCTGATCACTAAACTATATTTAAAAAAAATTTATTTATTGACATTTACAACTGTATTAAAAATATATACAACAAGTAAATTAGATGTTAGTTATACAATTACTTGATACAAAGAACTGGAGAAGCTACCTATAAATTGAACTCCAATAACATTTTTAAGGAAGATCTGGTGGCCATCTTCTTTTCAGAAGGTGGACTGTCAGGAATGGAAGAGGAAGGAAGGTTAAAAATTAATGGGTTTGGATGGTTAGGAAATTTATAATGGAAGGATTGATATCTGGTTTGGGCTAGATCGGTTATATATGGAACATTGAGGTTCTGATGGACGACTTGATTTGTTACAAAGAAAGGGGCATTAAGAATTTTATGAAGAATTTTGGACTAGATGCTAGAGGAATTTGATGGCTTAACGGAGCCTCAAAACTTAACTCCGTTCCAATTCAGTCCATGTCAGTCGTTTGTCCACGTGTAGTGCTAGGTAACGTATCTGTTCAGCAGGAATAAATGTATCATCTATTGTCTTTTTGTGGTTCCCGATGCAATTGGCGGTTTCTACAAACCAAGTAACATCCACTGCGATTCTTACGACTTTATTTTGAAAATATTGTAATTTCTTCCTTATCGTATCGGATACCGCTTAACATCCCATTCGTTGCAGATTTGGGCGGAAACAGATATTCGTCTTTTCATTCTCATCATTTCAAACTCCTTACCCATCCTAATCCATTAATTCTTAATTTCTCATCCTTAACAATCCCCGATAATCCTTCGAGGTGTTTGAAAAGAAGATGACCACAGGACCTTCTAATTTAAATTAATGCTTGAAGTACCACCAATGGGTGGTTCCTTCCCAAAATTTTCAAGTGTAAATGGAACATACAACACATTAAATAAATAAATAAAAATTTATTTATATTAATCACTCTTAATTAACCGACACTCCCACTTAACCGGCAATGACGTGGCAATGTATCGAATACGACTGAACATTGTCCAAAATGTCTGATAATAACATAAAACAAGAAAAACAAATCTCTTCTAGTTCAAAAAGGTATAACATAAACCGCCTTGGTATTACAATAAATAAAACACCGAGGAGGGTAGGTTTAGGAGGTAGGGGTAGCTAAGGTTGAGTTTTTCCTGACCGGTTGAAGGGATGTACTGGCTACAGGCTGGCTGCTAAGTGTTTCATTAGATAGAGGGGTAGGTGCGGTCAGCAGATTCAGGATTGTGGTTAGGAGCCCAACTTAAGTGTGCCCACACCAGTCTATCATACCACCCGGCCCTTTCTTCATTACTAATTCACCTCCTACAATTGAAACTGTCTTTAATTATTACAGACCTCCGGCTCCCTGTATTTCGCTAATTTAATATTTACTCACATATGAAACGATGTTGACCGCTCTCCCAAGATTCTGTTTGTATTTTAAACTAGCGTTCCACTCTCTGCACTTGAGTTTCTGCTCAAATAGAACAGCGCCGTGGGGGGAGGGTCACGGCGTACGAAATTTCTTTTAAATATTTTCCTCAGAGCGGCAGAACAGGTAGGGTATTTAGCGTAGGAAAAAATATCTTCTTGGAAGAATCTCTTGTCTAATATTACAATAGGTAGTTATATATATTGTAATATTAGACAATAGATTTGATGATTCTGTCATTTTATCTATCTATATATTATAAAAAGCCATACCCTTTTTGAGGAAGAAGAAGTGGGGAAATTTTATACCTAAGAACGGATACCCGACTTGGCAGTTGTCATCTTTGTTTCAATCTGACAGGTACTCCCATCTATGTTTATTTATTATTTTTATAAATTTTCTTAATGTTTCCTTTCCCTTGCTACTATACTTCACCTTTCCCATAATTATTTCACCTTCTGTTTACCTTTTTACACTTCTCTACCATATTTATAACTAATTTAACGAATATTTTTCTACAATTTATTACTCTAGTTCTGTATTTAGAATTTTATCACACCTAGCTGTACCTATTAGTAACTATTTTCTAGTTCTCCTATATATTTTCTTCCTTAAATTATTATTTCTTTTATATATTTTATAAACAAAAAAAATATTTTGTTTTTTACACATTTTTGTATTTTCTATGTATATTTATTTTAATGTTTTGTCAATTCTTACAATGTTTGTATCTTGTTTTTCATTTAGCTCTGAAAAGTTGGGCAAAACGTTGGTTAACAATAAATAGTTTTCTTTTACTATTTTGATACCTTGACCGCCACCAGGACTATCTTTCTAGAATTGTGTCAAAAGCTTGAATTTCAAATTTTTCACCATCGAAAAGCTTTCCTTTACAATATACTCGTAATTCATATATAGGTACTGATACTGGTGGGGCATAAGTGGTAAGTCCGACAATTTGGCCTGGTGATACTTACGGCCACAAACCAAATATTATCTGCTGCGTATGAGAATCGAACCCACAACGCTCCGTACCGGGCGATCTTGGACCTATGCTCAAATGCGCACGGGTGTCACACCCCTCATATATTGGTAGCTAAAAGTAAAAATTATAATTATTTCTCAAGGAACTACCAATTAAAGGAACTTGTTTATTTATATTAATATTTCTCTTAGTAAATACATATTCATATGATACAAGCCTATTTAGAAGATTTTTTTCTATTATATTCCTTAACTCACACTATACATGCCTTAATATACAAAAAAAAAATAATGGTCTGTTCTTGAGTTAGTAATCATTAAAAACCTGTAATTACAAAATATAATGAAAACAAAGAAAAAATAAGAGAAAACTAAGCAAAGAAACTCCAATCTTATTTAATCTTTACAAATTACAATACTTTATAGATAATATAGATAAATTTTTGAAAACACTTTTGAGAAAATCCTTTTTGAAAGAAAATGAACTGTTTATAAAAGGCCATTTATAAAATTTACATCATAATTGGATTCTCAGAAAATTGGCGCCCGTACCATTCACTATATTTATTTGCCGTTTTGCCACACTTTGTAAGGTTTCATTAGTGCTATCGTGTTGAAAGACAGCACTTGAATAAAAATAACAGTTTCTAAATATCAAATATCTAATTAGTAGCTCCTCCCCTGTTGTCGCACGAGTGGATACAAAATGATCGATACGTTGGCGGTATACTGAAGTTTTTCCAATCTTCAAAGGGCTTCCTTTCAAGGGATTTCAATATCAGGAGCCCCGATGTATACATACAGCAAATACGGAGATAACCGACCTAAGAATTACTGCCGCGAGAAACGCGAAATTAAATCCTCCACTCGACGTCAACTCCTTTATGAGCTCTTATGAATAAAATTAAATGGACCGAATGTAAACAGTGAACGCAATAAAGAGGAGCTGGGGAAGTCAATATTAAGGCCGTTCGAGCTGTTGTCAACCTCAACCATTGTCACGTCTTCTCCTACGTCCTTTATGAAACTTGTCTGCTTCCTACAGGTAAAACCGTTCGTTCAGAGGTGAAAAGATATACCTTATTTATAAAAAATATAAACACAAAGAAACAGGTGACATAAATATGTTATTTATATGTATTTGATGTTTTTGAGAATTAGTCATAATTAAAAAAAAAAAATAAATAAAATAAAAAAAAAATTTATTGATGTTTTGTGACTCTATTTTTAATATAGCTATGCCGTACAGTAAAAAAAAAAAAAAAAACAAGCGGTTTTTCAGAAAAAAAAAATTATTTTCTTAACTAATTTTAAAACACTAGTATAAGAAATACTTTAGTATAATAATATATTAATGTAAAGAATACAAATTAAGATTAGCAAAATGAAATATTACTTACAACCATAATTATAATACCACTAGAACTAATTCAACAAGTTTGTAGCAGGAGTGAAATGGAGAATGATATTGTTTTGTTTTTTCATTCTTCATATTCTTTCTAGGTAATACTCCGTTATTTCTATTTTCTATTTATTTTTAATGTCTTGAATTGTGCTTTATGGTTTTATGAGATTGGAATAACACGAACTTAAAATTTATACATTTGATTTTTTTTCTTATATTTTTCTATCGCGATCATTTCGTTTTAAAATTGATTTTTCCTGTATATAATTTAAGGTAAAATTTGAATTTATATCCTCTTTGTCTAAAATGCTTAATGAGAGCAGTTTTATCTTGTCTGTTAGGGGTCTGATATACCCTTCGTTTTAGAAACTATTGGGACGCTCCAACAGAATCTCCTATAGTTTTCTCCATAGTAAATGTCATACACAGGTTTTCAGCTATTATTTCTCTTTGTCTTTAGTGACTGTGTAAAGTTCTGTATATATAAATTTAATATGCTCCTATTTGGTGAAAAAATAAAGTATAAGTATTTAAACAAACAAGACATATTTGATCATTATAGTCCAAACCATTCCCAGAGGAGCGAGTTAAAGCACTAACTTTGACTGGCACGTAAATGCAGCGGCACCGGTTCGAATCCGGCCTGGGGGTTCGACTTTTCTATGGCGGTCCCACGAAATGAAAAATTGACCTCCTTCTATGGTTAAAATAGAGTAGTAACTTTTAGATAACACCCCACCCCCTGGATATCAGAAATGATCAAGAAAATATTCATTAAAAAAAAAAAAAGTCTTTATAGAAGATCGACGTTATAATACACATCAAATAAATGTAGACTAGTAATTGTTTAAAGTCAATTATTGCTACCGAAAACTGATAAACTACTTTTTTTTACGATAAAATAAATGTATTGATAAAAATAATAACTCTTAGTAAAAGATAAAAGTAAAGTTAATAACAAAAACAATGACATTTATTGATTTAACAAAAAAAATAATTTACTTCCAATAGAAAAAAAAGTGATGAATTGAAAAAAAATTAAAATTAAATAAAACTTTAGAGGGGCAATAACAGAACTGATAAATGTAGAACTTATAAGAGGATGTACTGCAGCAGCCTGGGCTTTAGTCTTCGTGTTGTTGTTGGGTCTCTCAAGTTGTAGGTCACTGCTCCTTTAACTATCAGTAACTGGTGGAACTTTTTTTGATGTAATCCTCTATTGTCTCTATTTGTAATTCCCGAAGCAATTGTCTGTGCTAAACTACTTATTTTGGATGATGATGATGATGAAGATGATATCCTAAGGATGCCTCCATGGCTAAAATCAGGTTCATCCGTAGAATCAAATGTAACTAGTACTTGTGATTGTTCCTTAATTTTATTTTTCTGAACGGCTAAATGTTTTATAGGTCGATAAACGATAAGTATTAGGTGAGGAGAAGATGGTTGGGGGTGCGGTCAATGAAACACAAATAAGTTAGTCATACTTATTTGTGTTTCATTGACCGCACCCCCAACCATCTTCTCCTCATTTATCATCCACGGTCAACTATCTCTCATAATTATGATAAGTATTAGGATATTTACTTACAAAGTATGGAATCAGATTACTTCTTTCCGGAACCTATTCCTATATATTTATTCACGTATTCCTAAGTAACAATTATATCCATTATATATGATCGAATATATAATATTAATATAAGATTATTATAAGGGGATAAATTAAATTTCGACTTATATAATACTAAAAGCGCTCTCCGAAGAGTACAAATTGACAACTTTTGAAAAAAAAAAAACATTGATATAAGGTGGAGGCTCCCTTCTCTTCGCCCCTCCCCGATCCTTTACCTCAGGAAAGAACTGAAAAAATAAACTTAACGGTCAAAAGCCTCAATTAAAACTTGGACAGTTGACATGTTGAACAGTCATTAGGAGGTTTTGTGCCCCCGATACAGAGGCTGGGGTGGGGGAGGATTTAAAAAAAAAGTTGAAAGCTCTTTGTCTCCTTTTGTAACAAATAATGAACTAATTTCGGCCTCCGTCTTACATTACTAACGAAGCGAGAGAATAATTGTTTGTTCTCGGTGACCTCTTTGATGGCCGGATGGTAATTATTTTCATAGAGCTTGACATTAACCCCCTTACTTTTTCTTTATTTTCTCTTTTTTTTCAGGATATAAAACGATTTCCCTTCTTGTTCTTTTACTGTCATTATGTTTCGGGCGATGTACTCGGTGAATCATACTTCACTGTAGCGAGATATCCTTACTGAATTCTTATAAGCACAACCAGACAGCACTATATGATTGAGTAGATATAAAGATCAGTATTGCAAACATATATTTCTTAAGGCCAACGTTTCGGCCAGAATTTTATGTCTTATTCAGGGCTAAGAACAAAAAACAAGATACCAAATATAAGGCATAAAAGGAATTACAGAATAAATAGAAAATAAATGTATAACATATATACAACTGTATAACACATATAGACAACTGTATAACATATTTACAACTGTATAACATATATACAACAAATAAATTAGCTGTAGTTGACATAGTGGAATGATACAAACATGTGGAGAATCTACCCACTGATAGAACTCCAATATCATTTCTAGAGGAGAAGATCTCGAAGCCATCTTCTTTTCAGACGCCTAGATGGATTATTAGGTAATGAAGAAGAAGCCAGGTTAGAAACAAGTGGATTTGGGTGATTGGGAAGTTTTCCATGGAAGAAATGGTCTCTGATTTTAGCCAAATCGGCAACATATGGGACATTGAGGTCATGATGGATGACTTGATTTGTGAGAAAGTAAGGAGCATTAAGGATTTTACGAAGGATTTTGGACTGTAAGGATTGGATTAGGGAGGAATTTGGTGGTTGATCAAGGAAATTGATGGAATTTGATGGAGCCCCAAAGCTCAACTCCGTATGTCCAGATAGGCCTTATAATAGTCATGTAGATCAGTCTTTTGTAATGGATTGGTTATTTAGACCGTTTGTCTAGTAAATGTTGTAATAGTCGAATTCGACGAGCAGTTTCCTGTCTTTTCAGTCATGTATGAGGATTCCATGTCAGTCGTTTGTCGAGATGTAGTCCTAAGTAACGGATCTGTTCAACAGGAATAAGTGGGCTATTATTAAAGGATGCTGTTGGACAAGAGGTCATTGGTTTACGACGAAGGGTAAATGTGATTTGGTGGGATTTATTGGAAATAATTTTAATCCTCCAATTTTGGCACCATTCTTCAAGGGTGGTGATATGGGATTGGAGGGTTTGGGATACAATGTAAGGATCATTGTTCACTGACAATAACATGTATCATCGGCATAAAAAAAAAGTTAGTAAATATAAGTACAAAATGAAAATTATTTAAAATTAAGGGATGAGAAAAATAAGAAATAACACGTATATGTAGGTTATTAAACATTTAAGTAAAATAACAGAATTGAAAAAATAAAATATAAAATTATATAATCCAACAGGAATTAAAAAATATGAATATTTTAATTTTATTCATTATGATTATCTTGTTCTTGATCTCAGCCCTGATGAAGGCTTGAAATTTTGGCCGAAATGTTGGCACTAATAAAAATGTTGTTACTAACTTTTATTTTTCACTGATTACACCCAACTATTCTCCTCATTTTCAATATTTCATAACTATTGCGATCGTGCAAAATTTCGAATTCAATTTTTAGACAGAAACACACGTTCTGAGATCTCCCGAGTTCAAATAACCAAGTCACGCTAAATGGCCTGAGTGTGTATGTAAGTGTGAAGAGCCAAGCTCAAAAAAAAAATATAATCATATATAGCCAAGTATTTTAAAAATACAATCTGAACATGAATATAAACTGTAAACAACCTGAAAATAAACTGT
>NW_027105793.1:1835405-1838746 GCF_000696795.3 Halyomorpha halys
ATTTACAACTGTATAAAAAAAAATACAAGTAAATTTGATCATAATGACATAATGATATGATACAGGATGTAGAGAAACTACCCAGTAGTATAACTCTAATAACAGTTTACAATATAAGGTCACGAGGCCATCTTCTTTTCAGGCGCCACGGAGGATTGCCAGGAGTGGAAGAGGAAGCAAGGTTAGAAACTAGTGGGTTTGGGTGGTTGAAAATAAACTGTAAAAATAGATTACAACTCATGAAAGATAAAATAAAAACATGCAAAAAAAAGATGTACAATACAAAATTAGTTTTAAAGAATGCAAAAAACAATTTTGGATAGAAGAGACGTTATAATTTAATTAATAGAGTCAAACAACATAGAATAAAGGTTAAAATTCCAAATATATAAAAACATACAGTATACAGAACTAGCATTTTTAATTTAATAATGTATCAGATAATAGAAGCTAAAAACCTATTGAATCAATAAACATAACTAGAAATATTAAAAATGTAGTTGATTTTAAATTTAACATAAAAAATAGAACATTATGGTTACATAATTAACCAAATTAATATATATATAAGTGTGGGTAAAACAAATAGAGGTGGATAAGAATAAACCTTCTCAAATAAATTAGAAGCTTAACTGTTCAATAACAGAGAGCGATAAGAATATGGGCATCTACAAAGGTATGATTTGAAAATGAAATAATATAATTAAAATTATATTTTGTTAAATATTAGGCAGGATTAATGATATTTTTTTAAATCAAGACAAATCCCTCAAAGATTTGGAATTAAAATTAAATGATATTTGGCTTTTTTATTTCCGTTTCATGGAATAATCATTATACAGTGCATGATATTGTTATAACGTATGTAAATCTAATGGGTTGATAAAATGTATTTTTTTCTAATGTTCGTCAGATGTTCAAAACATCGAAAATGATTGAATAAGAAAGAAAAGGTAGTGAGGGGTTTTGTTTGAAATATAAGGTGTAATATATGCATGTTGATATAATAAGTTATTGTTGTAAGTAAAAATAAATTATAAAAATTGTTTATAGAGAAAAGTAATGATTATAAAATTAATTTTATAGAGAAAAAACTTTTATTTTTCCTGAAAATCAATATTTTTAATTTTGATAATAGTCAAAAAGGGGGAAAAACTTTATTAAAATATAAATATAAAATTGCGCTGCCCAACTTCATTGGGTTTCTAGTTACACAGCTTACTTATTTTAGTCTAATCAGACGATATTTTTAATCAAACAATAAATAGGCCTATACAAGTATACAATAATAATTACAAACATTAGTAGTGTACAACATTAGAACATGACTTTTATTTATTTTTTTCCTTTTTGTTCTGCCTTTTTCATGATTTTTTTCCATTATTTTCCATCTTTTCCCTTTTTTATCTTTTTTTATTTCTTTTCCTTCTTTTTCTCTTTCATATTTTGGTTTTAACCCTATGTGTCTTTAACAGAATAATGGATAAAATAGTGATAGACATATGAGAAAATATAAGAAAGATACTTAAGTAATAAATATAAATAAAACAAAAAAAAAAATCAACTATGTTAAAATTAATATACAATAAATATATAACAAATATTAAAAATATATACAAAAATAATAAAGTAATAAATAAAATAACAAACAAGATATGCAATGTATGCATGCCATCCTTCCTCTGGATAACTCCCTTACTCATTAAATCATATTACAGATACATAGATATATTCCATGGAATTGAGTGTCAAATAAGCAAGGTTAACCCTTATCTATAAAAAAAAAAAAAAGGTTTAGTCCCTGTAAAAAAACACATTATTCATAACAACTATGCAATTAAATCTAAAATTTATTTAAGAATAAGAACAGTAAATGTTTAAAATGATTACCTGTGTGATCTATATACACTAAAAAATATAATCTAAGTAATAATGTCTCTATTTTTTTTCGGATTGAACATATTTCATTGTATTTTTTCTTTCGCTTACCTAAACATGGAATATATGGTAAGGGAAACTAATGCCATCGAGCAAAATTTCAAATTCGAGTTTTCGAATACAAGCTTCTCGATTGTAACTTTTTCGTTAAAATCGACGGACTGCTACTTTATAGAACCGATTTTTTACACATTTTCGATTTTACCAACAACGGGTTTAACTATCTTCACTAAACTCAGTTTATCGATAAGAAATTCGTTGATTTTCAATATAAGATATATTTTATTCTCATGGAACGAGTCTAATAGGGCATAAATGCCAAATTTTCGAAAAATCTTCCTCTAATGTACCTTTAATTTTTATATTTTCAAAAAATGAACAGTTTTGATTGTTAGTAATAATGTATAAATACAAAAAATTAAAGAATTTTATGCAAAATTTATGGAGAAAAGAGGTAAAATTGACACATCCGATTTTAATGGTAAAACCTGACATAACAAAATCTGTCTCAATTGCATTAAGGCTTCGTTATATTGTGTCAAACTGATTTATTATTTAAAACGTAAAATTTATATTTATTGTTACGACCTAAAGAAACAGAAAAATATTTTGTTCATAATTTTCACCTTTTCTGGTCCTTATTATTTTTTTCGGAAACCAAAAAAATACTTACGAGGCTACTAATCTACAAAAAAAATTAGGAGACATAAGTAGGTTAGTAATTGAATGTTAAAATGATGATAATAATGAAAGCGCACCGCACCAAATGATTTTAGCAATCGAACCTTAAATAAAACAAGTAAGTTAGCTAGTAATAAAATTTTATCGTTTTGATTTAATGGAATATGATATGATGTTTTCTTTTCTCTTCGTTATAACGCCGAAGTGCCTTCCACCTTCTGAGTCGAGCTTGACGACGCTATTATACACTGTTAGGTTTTAAAAAAAAATCTATGGATTAGTGGAGCTTCGAGACATGGAGGTAACCGGTAATGATGGACGAAAGGAAGGCAAGTAAGAGAAAAAAAAACTAAAGGAAACGAGAAGAACCATCAGAAATAGATTAGGGATGGAGCGGGGACGGTAACTACCCGGGTAAAGCATATTTTTCTGCTCAGTGGATACTTTTGCCGATATCCGTTCTCGAACCGTATTATTAAACCTACAATGGAGTCTATAATTGTATCGCTTTGGTCTTGAGCCGAGCAAGATGGGAGGAAAGTGAAGGATACTGCTACAATCACTGTAAGGATATGTTAGTGGTATACTGTTATAAAAAAAAAATTCTCTTATTAACCATAAACCTCAAATATGTACATAAAATACCATATATTAAGATTTTTGTTGGTTTTGGCTTATTACTTTTTTCGGATCATATAAAAAAAGTATTTTATATATATATA
>NW_027105793.1:1838796-1841271 GCF_000696795.3 Halyomorpha halys
TCATCAGGGCTAAAATGATATAAAAACCACTAAAAATATTTTGACATAGTAATATAATAAGATACAAAAAAGGTAAATTAAGGTAGTGTTAAAATTATGTAAAAATAAGTGAAAGAAAAAAGTTAAGTTCACTTTTAACGTTATAGTTTGCGCAATTTTTTTTTATATTATTATCACTGTTTATTTTATACTAATACTATTTTATTTCTTCTTTCCTTTCATTTGTGATATAATTTCCTTTTCACTTATTTTTACATAATTTTAACCCTACCTTAATTTACCTCTTTGTATCTTATTATCTTACCATGTCAAAATATTTTTAGTTGTTATTTATCTTTTTAGCCTTGATGAAGCTCTAAAAAGTGGGGCAAAACCACGGCAAATAATTGTTAACAATTTTTGTTCTCTTTTGACCGCATACCTGACCATGTTCTTCATAATTTAAATAGATTTTAATTTTACTTAAATAATTAGTTTAACTTGTATATGTTTTTAATAATCTTGTTCGAGACTTATTCAATCAACATAAATAATATGTCAAAAGATCAATAAAAAATAATATGGATTTAAATACCTAAATAAAATATACAAAGATTATTAAAAAAATATGAAGTTGAAGAATACTCATGCTAAAGATCTAGCAACTAAATTAAAAATGACTATAGCAAAATAAAGGAAGAAACAGAACATGAATGAGAACTGATATATGAAATTCCATGTTTATATTGTCCAATTGTCCAGCAACATGTATGTATGAATCCTAACAATTGTTAGGAGTTGGAATATATCAGGATAAAGACTAAAATATAAGGCAAAGAGCCCAAACAAAACATCAGTGCAGCATGCATAAGAATATAAACAATTTTGATTTTGACAAAACAATAATTATAGACAGAAATAATACTTTTAAAAGGAAAATGCTTGAAGCTATTTTATATATCAGAAAACATTAATTATACAGTTAATTTTAAGTCAGACTGGAGAAATTTAAACTAACGTTATTCAGAGATTTTATGTAAAATTAATTTGTGACTAAAAGAAATTGGTTGGTTCTACAAACCTTGTAGATCTTTGGTCACCCGAACCAGCCTTCTACACGCCTGCCTATCTTGGGCTATTTCTTTCCAGTTTGGCTATACATTTGGTTTTTGGCTTCCTATGTGGTCTCTTGTCTACTATACTAGCATTCATTGTTGTGTAGAGACGTCCTGATGGATTTCTGTCCCGCACATCTTAACCTCCTTGCCTTCATATCGTGCGATATTTAAGGATTACATCAAAAAATGGTTTATGAAGTTCCACTCTTAGTTACCGACAGTTAAAGTAGCAGTTAACTACAACCTGGGAAATCCAACCTCAACCCGAAGACTTAAGCGCAGGCTGCAGGCTATTCTATTATAAATTCTATATTTATTAATCCATTATTCACACTACCTCTGTTTTACTTATTATTATTTTTTTTCAAATTAACTCTTTTATTTTTACCATTAGAGGGTAATTGTTTGTTTTGTTAAGTCTACAAATATCGTTATTTTTTTTTTTTATTAATTTTACTTTTCTCTTTTATTAAGAAGCATTATTCTTACCTATTTATTTAATCTTTTTTTTTCTTTTAATTATAACGATGTATATAGTTAGGGTGTCTTTTCCCCTCCCCCCCATAATCAACTGTAAAAAAAAAATATATATATATATAATGTAACGGTTATATCAACCATGTAAGGCCCACCAGGCGGATATGGTATAAAATAAATAAATAAAAAAATAAAATGCGGTATTTACTGACCAGTTTCTACAAGCAGTTCACTGTTAGTTCTTCTTCTCCATTTGTTAGCGCTTAGATCCCAGATCGCTCCTGTAATTTTACGGGGGACTTTTCATAAAGATATCTCGATTATTCTTTCTAGGTTACCTATTAGAACCCAGATCTCGTATATGAGCTGGCTTTGCCAACTCAACTTCATTGAGTTGCCTCATAAACAGCATACTTATGACCAGTAAAGCACATTTATTTTTTAATTATATTAATATAAGTATTCACGGCATATTTTTTTTTAAATTGTCACATTATAAAATTGTTTGCATTATCTACTAAACTTATACATTATTTTTTTCCCTTTTTTTTTCATTATTATTTCTTGCCTTACACACTTTAATGTTTTCTTCTAGATTTTTTATTTTTCTTTAAATGTATTTAATTTTTTCATTATTTTAATTCTGATAATTTTCTCTCTTTTTTTCATGAAACATAAAAATAAATTTAAGTCAAAAGCATAAAAATTATATCAACATTCCAAATATAGTAAAAATATATATACATGCATAAAACTCAACATAGTCATCTCCATTTACAATTTATTAATACTAAAAATAAAAACACTCTAACACATCCACACAAAGATTAAAATAAAATAAATAAGTTTATTAATCTAAAAGTAAAGAATGTAAAATTAATAATTATAAATAGATACCAAA
>NW_027105793.1:1841486-1842593 GCF_000696795.3 Halyomorpha halys
AATAATACTTCGAAGATTCAAGATAATGTTTATTTTATTTCTCAATTTTGATATCAAGTCCTGATATTGTTTTGACACACATCATGATACAGCAGTTCACGCTACAGAACTAGTCGTTACCACGGGTCATGAAGGCATGTTTGCATTGTGGATCTCATAAAAGGTAAGTCACCTCTCGTGCTTCTGATTCGTCACATTCAAAAATAATAAATCACTTTGTAAAGAAAACGTGACATAACCCGTACTGAGATGTCCTTGCTCCAGATCAGATGAACAAGAACTTACTTCGCACTTATTCACGACATTTCCTGAGAACCCGTCATTCAATTGAATACTCTTGCCGCAGGTGTTCACGATCGAAACTGTAGTAAGATTAACCCCTTCAGTTTAGATTTCATCATTTGATCAGTTGGCTTTCAATTTTGAAATTCCTGATGAAATGGGGTAAGTACGCATAGTTTGTTAAACTGTTGAAATGTATGCATTATTTTGAATACTTAAAATGGAGAAGTCAAATAAAATTGAAATCTATGCATTTTATATTTATATTGAATTACAGAAGAATTAAAGTATTAAAAAATTCAATTGAAAACAATAAATAATTGATTATCATAATACACAATAGTTCTTAGTCGAAATTAACTCCCCGACAGATTCACCTCCCAGTTTGGGAAGGTCCCACGTATCTCACAGATTCACCACTTAGGAATACCTAATAATTTCAGTTTGTTAAAAAAAAAATTACAGCATCAAGTATACATAACCATCTTATGGATTAATGATTTATTATACTGATTGTTGAGAGCGGTTTATTTTATTACTAACACAAACTTCAAATGATCCACTTTTACTCTCAACTATTTATTTCAAAACATTCTAAAAAAGACAACCTATAAAATTTGTTTTTATTACATTATTTTCTCCCACAATACTAATGTTTTTAAATATAGCTTAATTATTGATATCATATACCCTTTAAAAAGTCTCTTTTGCAGGCTAATTACCCCATGTCATATAAATTTTATGATTTAAATTCGAAACTATCTTATAAATATTAAATGGGTAATTTAAACAAAAAAGCAAAAAGAAAAGATCTATATATATATA
>NW_027105793.1:1842663-1844698 GCF_000696795.3 Halyomorpha halys
TATATATATATGATATTGAAACGAAACAATTGTTGGGTAATAAACTGTATCAACACAGTAATGATTTAAAAACCAGGAAAAGGATCCCAATAAAACAGCACTAGTGCAGCATGCAACTAAAAGCATGTATTGGTTCGATTTTGACAATATAATAGTTTTCATAAAGAAAATAAATGGGTAATAAATTGTAAAAAGTAGTAAAATACATCAGAAAACATTAATTACGCAGTGGATTTTAAAACAGATACAAGAAATTTTAACCAACACAATGCAATGATTTTAAGTAAAATCAATTTACAAAAGATATGGGAAAAAGTTCTGTGCTAATATTTATAATTAACTTTAATATAAATTTTATTAATAAAACAAATAAGAATTTTAACTAAAATATAGTTTGAAATAAATAAATTATACACCTGATCTGAGCGTAAGGAAGGTTAAAAATATTGATAATAGTGTTAAATTGATTTGTAATTATTAGTTTTAATATTTAATGTGAAGAGTGAAAAAATAGGTAAATAGACATAAGCTAAGGAATGCTTATTAATAAATTAATATTTCTAATGCTTTATTGTATTATAGTGTAATTTTGACTGAAATTAATGACCTGGGCAGAAAGAATAGCAACAAATTTTTAAATTATTGAAGTGAGTGTAAATTTATATTTAAGGTATGCTATTTTATAAATAATAATTTTGTTAAAAAGGAATGTATAATAAAAACAGTTATTTGATTGATTGTTCTTGAGGAAACTTTGAACTTTTAAGGAAATAAGTGTTTTGAGACCTAAATTGGATACAATTTATTTTATTTAAACAAAATATTATTATTGAAAAAAAATATTTTAAAAAAGAATTAAAATAAGAATGAATGTGTTTAAAATCTTATTATACTTTAAGTTTTTTTTTTTTCAAATATTTATTATTTCCTTATTTATGGCGTAAATAATAGTACTAGTAAAGAAACCGAAGAGTGAATCGAGGTACACTATTAGGGTAAAACAGCCTCCAATTAATGTTAATTAATTTAACAATTTCCAACCTCTAGTTTGTGTTTTAATGGAGTAGGATTATCCTTAATAATTCATTATTTTAAAAAATAATAAAAAAGTTTTTTTTTTTAAATCTAATAAGTTTATTGAATTTTTCGTGTTGATAACTGATTTTAGTCAGCTTTTCTCAGAACCTGAGAAATTAGGTATAAATATTTCCAACATTATTTATTTGTTTATTAACCAAGCTATAAATATTTCAAACATTATTCCTTCGTTTATTTACCAAGCTATAAATATTTTTAACATTATTTCTTTGTTTATTAACCTATCTATAAATATTTACAACATCATTCTTTTGTTTATAAACCAAGCTATAAATATTCCCAACATTATTTATTCGTTTATTTACCTAGCTATAAATATTTCCAACATTATTTATGTGTTTATTAATCTAGCCATAAATATTTCCAGCATTACTTCTTTGGTTATTAACCTAGCTATAAATATTTCCAACATTATTTCTTTGTTTATTAACCTATTTATTCGTTTCTTGTCAATTTATTTCTTTATTTTTTTAATTTTAATTCTAACATTGCTGTATTGTTTTAATTTAATTTAATTTTACATTTTCATTTATTCACTACTTCATTTTCTTATTATTATTATTTTTTATGTTGGCATATTGAAAACTTTTGGGAGCGCGGTAGCTTTGTGGTAAGGCATTTCTATTACTCCAAGAACCCGGGATGGAATCCGGCTGGGCAGATAATTATTTTCTGTTACACAGTAGCCGTGAGTCAACCCTCTGGGTTAAGGAGCCCGCCTGAGGTCCACCAAGCCTCTTAAAGTGGGTACCCTTAATTGGGGATAAATCTGGCGGTTGTGCATAATCTTCAAAAAGTCACTATGGCCCTTCATGGGTCGAGGGGTTCACATTCTTATTAATATTATATTTAAAATTTCAACATTGTTAAGTTCTAAAACATTTTTAAAAAATTAGAATTCCTGACCACCAGTTTGGATTTAGAACATCTCATTCTA
>NW_027105793.1:1845633-1855325 GCF_000696795.3 Halyomorpha halys
GGCGTCTGAAAAGAAGAAGGCCACGAGACCTTCTAGTTTAAATTAATGTTTGAAGTACCACCAATGGGTGGTTCCTTCCCTAGATTTTCAAGTGTATATGAAACATACTACATATTTACCTATTGTATTATTTTGTACAGTTGTAAATTACAATAAATAAATAATTAAAAAAAATAGTATTATGTAAGGAGGTAATTATAGTAATATTATGAAAACAGTTTTTATAGGTTTATGTCTCCTTGAAAATAGGGTAAGGGTCGAAACGTTGGAAGTTTTTTAAAATAAAAAGTTAGGAGTAAAAGTGGATAGTTGAAGTTTGTGTTAGTGATAAAATTGATAAGTCTATAAATTTAAATACGACTTGTACTCAAAATTGAATATTTATTGTTTTTGATCACTGGAAAAGAGAAGTACGAGATATGCGTGAGTGAAATAGAGAGAGTTTAGAATAGATACTTTTAAGGGCGAAACAAGAAGGAAAAAAAATGTAACTTAGTTATAAAATAAAAATACATTTTATTGTTGCATTGTGATTTACATATTGTATCTTATATATCATTTTATATTTGCCAGGGTTTATATAATATCTTATATGAAATGATTATTATACTGCGTATTATGGTAATCTATTATATTTTTTCAACTTGGCATATTAAATAAAGCATTTCTATCTCTTAGACATTTATAGCATATCGGTGATTTCATTAATTTTTTCACTGGGCGGTTGTATTAATTTCAAACCCCCTACAGTGATCCTTATATATCTTCTTGGTAGAAAAGCTTTTCAATTAAAATTTTAGGGCACAAGACTCCAGAGCATAACCCATTCAAATACCACTGGTCAGCCTGGAGAGCCAACTCTAATTTCCAGCGGATGCAATCCTTCCCCCTCCCCGATCAGACTTACTTCCACAACATTAGCCTAGCCCAGAACTACTTCCTATACCCCGTTTTGCTCTGGAGCCACTGTTTTAATCTACCCTTGAGACACACGGACACACATGAGAGGAATTCGGATATTTAGGGCCTGGGACCCCACCACCGCAAAACCCTCCCACCGAATTAAAATACAATAATGTCCTGGGCGAGGAGCAATCCCCGAATTTACTGCTGCCAACCCCAGAATAGATTAACACTTTGAATTTAATAAATTTATTCCGGGGAGTAATTGAAAATTCCAGAGGGCTGGAGACCCTTCCTCATTAAGCGTGGGTCACTCCCAATTATCGAACCCACATGTCCTTCGCTTGCGTTGCCTAAAAGACAGCAACGCCCGCAGGCGAGATTATTCACTTAGGAGATTAAGCCTTGATTATGATCTAAGAAGTGGAAGACTTCTCGGTTGCAATCATTCAAACTGGAATCATTTTAATTTAATTCACTTTTTACTTGGACTAGACATGACTTTGAAGAGAAGAATAATGTTTGTGAAAAAAAAAAAAAAAAAAAATTGAATCCGAGTTATTTAAATGGAAATACTCTCGATTTAAGATTTGAGTCCAAATAACAAAACCTCATAAAATATCCTATGTGTGTAAATAGTCTCAGGCTCAAAAACGCGACGTTGTACAAAACTTGGCGTACTGTCCATGCCTGGGATGTAACAGCAATATTTTTTTACCGACGTTGAATCATGGATTATACACTTTTTTGTAAAGTTTTCAAAAACAACTCTAATGTTTTCGATTAAACTCGTCATATGAATCTACAATCAAGTGCACTTTAATATGAGCAAGGTCTTAAGCATAATGAAAGAATTTAACTTGGATTAATCGCCAAAGTTTCTAAAACGTTTCCGATAAAGTATGTTTAAATTCTATTATTTAAAGTAATTTACCATATCTCATAGTTAGCAGTAATAAACAATCGAAAATGTAATCAACGACAGGAAAAAATAAATGAATTAATTAATTATGAAAAAATAAATAAATTCCTGTTTACATGATTGTTGTGATGATAGTACAATAGTTGTTTTAGTACAAGAGCCAAGAAGGAAAAAAAGGCAGTTATCTCACCCCAATTTTTATTACTTGAATGAAAAATATGTATAATTACTAGTCAAAACTGATGAGTCTGTCAAGTATAGATAGAGGGAATAAAAAATGGCGGCTGTTTCAAAACCTTAAAAAAACATTAATTTTTTATTCGGAGCTCTATATCTTAAAAACTACCAACAATACTAGAAAATCTAAGAGAGCATTATTTGAAGAAGAATAAATTTTCTGGAATATTAGCCCTAATAGAGCTATTTACGTCCAATATTACTCGAGGTATAGCGTCTTCCATAAAAATGTACTGAAATTTATTTTTAAAAGTTAATTTATTTTGATAAACCTATATCTCAGGAACTATGTGACGTACATATGTCTATTAGCAATCAAATTAAAGCGAGTTTAATGTACTATAAAGTAGTTTATGACTTTTACCTTCGTAGGAATAGTAGTTTTCATGATATTTGCTAAAATAAATTGATTTATAGTTGTTCGGAAGATAAATTTGATTTATGAAAAACTTTATTTCAGAAACCATAGGACGTACAGATGTCTGTCAGCACTAAAATTAAAGCTATTTAAATTTATTATAAAATAGTTAATTATGTTTACTTTTGTAGGAGTAGTAGTTTTATGATATTTGACAAAATAAACTCACAAAATGTTAATTTCTAGTAGTTCGTATGAAATGGTGGATTATTGAAATAAATATTTCTCTAGGCCCATAAGACGTACATGTGTCTGCCAACACTCAAAATAAAGAAAATTCAAGTTACTACAAAGTAGTTTATGACGCTTATCTTCGTAGGGGTAGTAGTTTTTATGATATTTACATATGAATATAAATTTGGCAAATGAAAATTTGTCCTAACAGCTATAAATCAATTTATTTGAGTGTATTTCATGAAAACTACTAATCCTACGAAAATAAAGGTTAATAACTACTTTATCACTCATTAAACTAGCTTTAATTTGAGTGCTAATAGATATATGTACTTCACATAGCTCCTGAGATATAGATTTTTCAAAATAAATTCACTAACTACTGATCTTTCAGTACGTTCCATACAACATTTTTATGAAATGTTGGTTTTTGACAAGCTATATCTCGAGAACTATTGAACGTAAATAGCTCTATTAGGGCTTACATTTTAACAAATTTACTCTACTTTAAATGATGCTCCCTTAGATTCTCTATTGTTGTTGGTAGTTGTAAAGATATAGAGCTCCGAATAAAAAATTAATTATTTTTAACGTTTTAAAACAGGTGCCATTTTGTATTTCCGCTACCTATACTTGGCAGGCTAATCAATTTTGACTAGTAATTATACCAAGTTTTCAATTAAGAAATCAAAAATTGGGGTGAAATAACTGCCTTTGTGTCTCCTCTTGGGCTCTTGTACTGTTTTTATTATAGTCTTAACTTCCGTAGAAACTCGAAATATAGCAATAGTAGTTCTTTTAACATTAATACACAAGTACTTCAACACATCAATACGTTTTGATTTACCAACTAAGCCATGTATTTTAAAGCCCAAATATGAACCGTTTCTAAGATTCATCAGGTACGGGTTAAAACTACTTATCATGTTGTTTCGTTCTTTCTAATACCTAACCTTAAAACAATGCTAAATATAATTACTTAAACAAAAAGGGAATTAGACAGATCATGCTTGCACTAAGCCGGTAGTGTTCTAAGTTAACTTTGGATTAGGATTTGCTTAAATATGTTATCATTTCACCGCTAAAATCGAGTATCTTTATTAAGTTACTTACTACTGTATCTTAACCAATAAATATTGTGAAATTTTTACAGATTTCCTTGATAATTTTACCCGACTTGCTACAAATCAGATAAATAAAGTGATATGTATTTAATATAATCCACCTTTTCGTTAGTATGTGACGATTAAGCGAACTGCCTAACTGATTTCCAATTTTCGTGTCTCAAATTAAGAAACGTCGCAAACTTGTGGGTTTTTCACCGAGTAGGGCTGTGTTTATAGAATTTTCAAAAATTTTAAAGAGCTGATCTTCCCCTAGTGTAAGAAGGTTTCACATCCTTAAATAATACTAGGAAATATAATAGTTTTGTAAATTATAACTTTTAAATTTCTGGACAAAATGCGTAAGCTAAGCAATTCTGAAATTTAAAAAATATAAGCATTTCCCAGTTTTGATGTTCACTTTGATTTTCTTACTAACTCTGTTCTTTTCAGTCACCGTCGAAACTAAATACTTAAACCTCTCAAATGTTTTTCCTCTTATAACACCGAAATTGCTCCCAACTCCAATGTTAAACATGTATTTTATTTTATCTTTATTTATGTATTTCGATACCTACTTGTTTAATATATTTCATCATAGCATTTGTGCTTAGTTTTATAGTTTTCTCATCCTCACTTTACAATACTATACAAATCAAGGGTATTTTACCATTTAAAGTTAAATCTTTTTTGGCACGTGTTACATTACTAATAACGCATTATAGAGCTACATTTTTTTTGACAATTAATTATGGGGTGGGGTATGGTCTAATACAAAAGAAACCCCTAACTATTTTATATAGAATGTTACAAATAAAACAAAAAATTAAGATAAAATAAAAATTCTTAACAAAAGATAAAAGTAAAGTTAATAAACAATGACATTCATTAATTTAACAAAATAAATAATTGTCTTCTAATGGAAAAAAAAGAAAGTGAATTAAAGAAAAAGATGAAGAAAAAAAAAATTAAGATAAAATAAAATTTTATACTAAACTGATAAATATAGAATTTATAACAGGATGTCCTGCAGCAGACTGGGCTTCAGTCTTCGGGTCGTGGTTGGGTTTCCCATGTTGTAGGTCACTCCTCCTTTAACTGTAGGTAACTGAGATGGGGGGAACTTCCCGAACCTTTTTTTGATATAATCCTCTATTGTTTCTATTTGGTATTCCCGATGCAATTGGCTGTTTCTTACACACCAAGGAGCATCCACTGCAATTCTTAGGACTTTATTTTGAAAATATTGTACTTTTTTCTTTTTCGTACAGGATGCCGCTCCCCAGACTTCACAGCTATATATAACCAGTGCCCTAAGAATTGTTTTAATAAGAATAGCTGTTTCTGGTTTTAATATTAATTTCTATTTATTACTAACCTTGCGTAGGTTTGAGTTAGTTTGATGTTGATATGGTGGTTAATCACCCCGTTGTATTCTAACTTTTTCTGTAATATTTGGCGTAATGAAAAAAATTTCTCGATAGTTGACCATTTCAACTAAAACTACGTTGGGAATCTCTGGAAATTTCTTCGGCATATTCCGTTATTTGACTACTTAAGATTTTATTTCTCTGTAGAACAGATTCTTTATCTTGGGCTACACCTTGAAAAGCGACTAACCTGGAATCCTCACACAAGACTGAAAAGACAGGAAACTGCACGCAGATTTCGGCTATTACAGCACTTACTAGACAAACGGTCTAAACTTCCAACTCATTACAAAAGACTGATCTACATGACAATAATAAGGCCCATCTGGACATACGGAGTTGAGCTTTGGGGCTCAACTAAACCTTCGAATTCCTCTCGTATCCAACCCTTACAATCCAAAATTCTTCATAAAATCCTCAATGCTCCTTATTTTGTTACTAATAAAACCATCCATAAAGACCTAAATATTCCTTTTGTAACCGATCTAGCCCGAACCTGATATCATTCCTACCATTATAAACTCCCTAACCACCCAAACCCACTAGTTTCTAACCTTGGTTCCTCTTCCATTCCTGGCAATCCTCCGAGGCGCCTGAAAAGAAGATACGAGGCCATCTCATATTGTAAAATGTTTTTAGAGTTCTACTACTGGGTAGTGTCTCTACATGCTGTATCATATCATTATCATTATGTCATTATGATCAAATTTAATTGTTTTATTTTTTATACAGTTGTAAATATCAATAAATAAAATTGAAAAAAAAAAAAGATTTTATTTGACTTAAATATTTTATAACATACTGGAAGTGGCATTGTTCTATGTTTTAATGGTACGAAGTGGAGTAGAATTCTTCAGTTATTCCAAAATGTTTCGTTACAATCTGATTATTGCAGGAAGTACAATAGCTCTATATGCGAAGATCTTGTAAAGGTATTCATCAAGAGAAACTTTTAAAACAAATACATGGCATTCAGGCCCCTTATGAATATTCCAGTCGGAGTCAACACAATTTAGTAGCTTGGAGGAGAGGACCAGGTCTGACCGCAAATACCATTTACATATAAGACTCCTGTGTCTCCCCTCCTTGTTTTATGGACTCTTCCCCTTGCGAAAAAATTACCATGTAAACTCTGTTTGAAATCCCCTACCGTCTCACTTAATTTGGCCCTCTTTCCTTTATAATGCATAATGAATATCCCATGGCCTCTTGTATATACATGAAAGAGTTGTGAAAATTGAACGAGACCCGAAACCTGGAAGAGTATCGAGTTTAGGAGAAGGAAATTCTAGCCTTATCCGACCCTTGGGATGGTGAGAAGGTTGAAAGGAGAATTCACCCTGGCCCATTCCCGGCAACCCCTAAGAGTCGTTTCCGATAAAGGCTTTGTATTCCCTTGATCGTAGTCATTAACTGCTGTTGGCTTTGTGGAAAACTGAAGACGATTCCTTTAATTTTTCTGGAAATGGAATCTTTTCAGAGTTTATATAATTGATTGATTATACAATCATTAAAAACATAATCATAACGTAATGTAAATTTATAACGTTAGTTAGGATTAGTTTCTTTAAAGCTACATAGCAGAAAATCTGGAACACTGAAAGGTCTTTTCAGATTGCTGTATTTTATATGAAGTGGAAAGAGTTTCTTTAGGTGAGGTTTAGAAAAAAAAATTAAAATTTTAAGTGTGAATCGACATTTTGCTAAGTTTTATTAATTTTTAACTTAAATCCTTTTAAATTAAATTCACTTAGACTATTAACCCTAGAACGCTAATCACAAAGAACCCTGCTCTACTTCTTAGACATGGGGATATCTTGCTCGGGGATTCACAGGTCAATGGTTTAAATATTGAATATAAAAGTTCAAATGTGACTTAGTGATTGTTTTTATTTTATTATTATTATAAATTTTTTTTTTCTCTCCGTGTACATAGTTTGATTTTTATTCTTCTGTTTGTATATATTTAGAGAGGGATTTTATTTATTTTTATGTTGTTTTTTTTCATTTACTTTTTTTTATTCTTATTTTGTTTTCTGTTGTTATTTATTTATTATTATTAATATTTTTATTTTAGAATGATTATGATCAGTTATCACTATTACCTATAGCCATCACTCCAGCTATATCCTCACTTATAAGTACTTCTTGGTCTGCAGAAGGATCAAGTGAGACTCAATTGTTTACACACTTTTTTCGCCGAAGAATTTTAATATTCTTCCCTGAAGTTTGAAACGGCATTGGCCCGAGACCTTTTGTGAATTGCTGTTGGAGCTCTAGCAATGGTCAGCTTCTCCGCTCTAATCACGATAGTACAAGAGCCCAAGAGGAGAAAAAAGGCAGTTATCTCACCCAAATTTTTGATTCCATAAATGAAAACTATCTATAATTACTAGTCAAAATTCATGAGTCTGATAAGTATAGGTAGAGGGAATAAAAAAGTGGCGGCTGTTTCAAAGCGATAAAAAAAACTAAGTTTTCATACGGAGCTCTATATCTCATGGATAGAGTTTATTTTGTCAAATATCATAAAAACTACTACTCCTACAAAGATAAACATAATTAACTATTTTGTAGTAAATTTGACTAGCCTTAATTTGAGCGCTGGCAAATATCTGTACATCCAATGATTTCTGAAATGAGGTTTTTCATAAATCAAACTTATTGTCCGAACAACTATGAATCAATTTATTTTAGCAAATATAATGAAAACTACTATTCCTACGAAGGTAAAGATCTTAAACTTATTTATAGTCCATTAAACTAGCTTTAATTTGAGTGCTAATAGACACCTGTATGTCTCATAGTTCCTGAGATATAGATTTCTCAAAATAAATTAGCTAACTACTAATCTTTCAGAAGATTTTTAAGAAATTTTCCTTTTTAAAAGCTATATCTCGAGAACTATTGGACGTAAATAGCTCTTTTAGGGCTAATATTTTAGCACATTTACTCTTCTTTAAATAATGTTCTTTTAGATTTTATAGTGTTGTTGGTAGTTTTTCTCCGAATGAAAAATTAATGTTTTTTTAAGGTTTTAAAACTTTAAAAACACTTACTTTCTTTAAGGGAATCGCCACACAGGGTTGTTATTTTAACATATTCCCTGAAGTGATGATCTACTATAGTGATTTGATCATATCTCTATTTTTATCATCTATCTGTGACAGACACGTACAGAGACCAAGGATTACCGGTTCCGAGGAAAAAGTAAAAAATAAAATATTATGTAGACCAACCTTTTTAGATTATAATGCTTTTTATACACCCTATTCAATTTTGTTTTACAAAAAATGTATTTTATAAACAATTATGTGATCTAACTGTTTTTAGCATGGACCTAAGTTTCATGTTTAGTTTGTAATAGTGTATGCATTACTGATTGTGTTTCGTTATGTACCATCAAACCTTGTAGCTTTAACGCTTCAAAGTTTATATAATAATTATAAATATTGGCAAAACGGATAGAAAATTTTGGCGCCCCACTAAAGAAAAGAGTCATATAAACGAAAATGACGATATTATAAATATAGCTTAAACATAAGTTTCTATTGGTTGATATCCAGAATCATCCATCCTCACATGCATGTAAACGATGAGGATCATCGTATCATCTAGAGTAAGAATGGTATGCATATATTGCATTTTTTAATATATTTTTTAAATATACTTGTTTTCAAAATTTTATATTTATTATCTGTATTTTAATGAATGAATATAGTTATATCCTTCTAGATAATTGTCGAGTTTTTAAAAGTTTTTAATTGAATAGCACTTATATACGAAAATATGAAATATTTAAATGTGTATATATAGCTAATTTATTTAAAAATTTTAATCTTTATATTTATTGGAGATGGAAAAAAAAGGAGCGATGTTTTGAGTTAAGGGAGAAAATATAATTAGATATATAGATAAATAATAGGGAAAAATATTTAAAAAATAAATAAATAAAATATATTATACTTATAAAAATAATTCTTTACCACTACAACCCATGAAGGGCCAGGGGTGCAATACTTTGTAAGAAGTACTGTTACTAAAACAAAAGTTGTGCAAGGAGGTGATTTGGTCAGAATCATGCTAGACCGCCTAATTTTTACTCAATTAAGGGTATCCACTTTATGAGGGCTGACTCGACGGCTACAGTTAACAGAAAATAATTATCTGCAACAGCCGGATTCGAACCCGGATTCTGGCAGTTAGTAGTCCACTGCCTTACCAATGATCTACCCACTCCCATATTACATTTATTATATTCTTAATATGTAAATACAGTAAAAGAAAAAATTAAAGAACAAAAATGTTAAAACAAAAAAAAAAAATCATGTATTAATTATATATTATAAATTTTCTGTACTATGCCTTATACATTATAAGAATAAAAAAAAAGTCTGATTAGATACAAGTATGCTGTGTATTTAGTAACCCAATACAGTTGGGCAGTACATATATATTAAAAAAATTCTCTCTCTCTCTCTCTCTCTCTCTCTCTCTCTCTCTCT
>NW_027105793.1:1855559-1858027 GCF_000696795.3 Halyomorpha halys
CTCCCCCTCTCTTCTAGTATATATTTGTTTACTTTAACTGTTCACAACTGGTTTTACGGTATACTATACTATACACAATATGTTGAATTTACTTTTTCTTCATTCGAAAAACATATTCTTATTCTTACAACTTCTATTGCGGGTATTGGTTTCCCCCTAAAAGGTTCATGGATCCTTCCCTCCGAACCAATCAAGTTTAAGGCCAGTTAGAGGCAGAGGTAGATTAGAAGTAAGAGGAGACAAAGTGGTTGGGGTATTAGGCAGGGCTGGCTCAATGGTCCATCACTAACCCGGTCGAGGATATGCGGAAAGGGAAATAGAAATTAGAGTTGATCAGGGGTAGGCCTCCTCATTGGCCCGAGGCCCCGAAGCACCCTCCAAGACGAACGGCCAATGTACGCAATGGAGGCTCACTTCTGCTACATTTGTCCTATCCTCAACCTCTTTCCTATATCCAGAGTTGCCCTTCGTTTTAATCCCCAGTTTGTCTTATCCACGGAATTAGGAAACCTTCCCGTTTTAAAGGGTTCTTCTCAGATACCAATAGTAAGCGTTGTTAGTCAGCTCTCTCTTACCATATTTGATATTACAAGAGCTCAAGAGGAGAAAAAAGGCAGTTATTTCACCCCATTTTTTGATCACTTAATTGAAAATTATGTATAATTACTAGTCAAAATTGATGAATCTGCCAAATATGGTTGGGGGAAGAAAAAATGGCGGCTGTTTCAAAACGTTAGAAATAATTAATTTTTTATTCGGAGCTCTATATCTTTACAAATACCAACACTAATAGAAAATCTAAGAAAACACCATTTAAAGTAGAGTGAAGTTGCTAAAATTTAAGCCCTAATAAAGCTATTTACGTTCTATAGTTCTCGAAATATAGTCTTTTAAAAAGCAACATTTCATAACAATGTACTGAAATATGAGCAGTTAGTTAATTTATTTAGAGAAATCTATATCTCAGGAACTATGTGACGTACAGATGTCTATTAGCACACAAATTAAAGCTAGTTTAATGAGCTATAAAGTAGTTCATGACGTTTATTTTCGTAAGAGTATCAGTTTTCATGAAATTTACTCAAATAAATTGATTTATAATTGTTCGGTAAAGTAGTTTAGGATGTTTATCTTCGTAGATGTAATAGTTCACATGAAATTTCCTAAAATAAACTGATTTATAGTTGTTCGGACAAATGTTCATTAGCTAAATTTATATTCATAGGTGAATATCATAAAAACCACTACTCCTACGAAGATAAGTGTCATAAACTACTTTATAGTAGGTTAAATTTTCTTTATTTTGAGTGTTGGCAGACACATGTACGTCTTATGGGAGACATATTTTAAGAAGAGAATATTTTTTTCAAAAATCCAACATTTTATACGAATAACTAGAAATTAACATTTTGTGAATTTATTTGTCATATATCATAAAAATTATTACTCCTACAAAGATGAAAATTATTAACTACTTTATAGTAAATTTAACTAGTTTTAATTTGAGTGCTAATAGACATCTGTACATCAGATATTTCGTGAGATATAGATTTCTCAAAATAAATTAACTAACTACTAATCTTTCAGTACATTTTTATAAAATGTTGCTTTTCAAAAGGCTATATCTCGAGAACTATTGGACGTAAGTAGTTCTTTTAGTGCTAGTATTTCAGCAAATTTACTCTTATTTAAATAATGTTCTTTTAGATTTTCTAGTGTTGTTTGTAGTTTTTAAGATATAGAGCTCCGAATGAAAACTTAATGTTTTTTTTCTACTACTGGGTAGTTTCTCTACATGCTGTATCATATCATTATCATTATGACATTATGATCAAATTTGCTTGTTGTATTTTTTATAATTTTTAAATATCAATAAATAAATAAATAACAAAAAAAGGCTTGAAACAACCAGCATTTTTTATTCCCCCTACCTACGCTTGGCAGACTTATCAGTTTTCACCAGATATTATACATAGTTTTCATTAAAGTAATAAATAATTGGGGTGAGTTAACTGCCTGTTTTTTTCTACCCCGCTCTTGTACTATGAAGTTTAAATAGGATTTGCTGTAGTATGAATGTACAAAATAAACGATTTATAAAAGAATGAATAGTTGGGATGATGGATCATTAAGTTAAGCTATATATGAAAGTTGAATAAATGTAGAGTTGGGTAGCTGCAACGGGCTTATAACTTCCGGGCTTTGAGATCAGAAGATCCTTACGGGGTTCACCTAGCCTCTATATTGTAGACTCTTGACTTTCTCATTGAACTGTACAATAAATATGGCGCTTAACAGTAAGTGCTTACTAAGTAAAAAAGAAATTCTGTATCGCTTAAACCACAAAGAGTCAGGGTTCAGTACTTCCTTTCAAAGTGAACTTTGAACAAAAACTATACAAGGAGGTGAGTAGGGATAAAAGGCCGGTTCTGGCGCAGTAAATGAGCCTTTTTGGACTTTGGACCCTA
>NW_027105794.1:0-2715 GCF_000696795.3 Halyomorpha halys
GCACTGTTTAAGGTTTGAAATAACAAACCAAATGTAAGTTCGAGATAAGAAAACAAGAAAAAAAAAATCCCTTGATGTAAGTTTCAAATATACAAAGATAATAAAATAATACCTTTTAAAATATAACTAAATAAAAATACATCTATACACTTTTCTATAAAAATAAACAAATTACAGATAATTAAAATATTTTATTATACAGATTATTAACAAAATAATTTCAGATAATTAACAAAATAGAAACATTATTTTGATAAAATATAAACAGCGAAAACTACAAAATAATATATATACATGTGATAGTTAACATGACAGTTGACATTATTTTTACTGTTGACTATCAGGCCAGAGCTAGTGCAACAGTACAGTCTTAGTTAGTTAAAACTATTATCCCAGAAAGGAATAATGTTAGTTGTATCTTATTTCCCTTAATACTTACTTTACCATCATAAAAGAGTTATATTTAATAATAATTCTTATTTACGGAAAATTTTTGTAATAAATTGCATACTTAAAACAAGCAATGTTTGCTCTATAGCAAAGTGCAGATTTTATATATTTACTGATAAGTTACTAATAAAATAAATTAAATCTTTGTTTAAACAAACATTGAATATAAATAATTAAAGTTGTGCTGGACCCCTGATGTATTAAAATCTGACACTAACAGTTTGTGTGAAGTTTTTTTACTGGTTGGCTGGTTTTTAATAATTAATGTAACTTCCAGCATTCACCTGGGTAGAAATAAATTTCAATTTGATTCCAGTTATTTCTGTAAGCTCTGTACTTTAAATGAACCTGATAATTTAGTTCATAGCTTTCTAATTTGCTCTGCCTTCATTTCACTGAGAGAAAAATATTTACACAAATATATATCATCCTTCGATGAAGTAAGACAGCAATTGGTAAATTTACTCACTTTTTCGGAGCCAGGACGTCAAAATAAATTAAATGATGTATTTATATTTTTTATGAATCTCATTAAAGTAAAGAAACAAATCAACTAACAATCTCATCGTTTCACTTTTGCATTTGTTTCTAAGTTTTTTTCTTTTTATTGAGTTTTGTTTTAGTAACAACGTAATTATTATTAGTAACAACGCAAGAAAACCTAAGAGAACGTCATTTAAAGAAGAGTGAATTTGCTAAATATGAGCCCCAAAAGAATTATTTACGTTAAATGGTTTTCGAGATATAGCTTTTTAAAAAGCAACATTTCATAAAAATGTTGTATGGGACGTACTGAAAGATCAATAGTCAGTGAATTTATTTTGAAAAAATTATATATCAAAAACCATTTGACGTACAGATGTCTATTAGCACTCAAATTAAAGGTAGTTTAATGAGCTATAAATTAGTTTATGATGTTTATCTTCGTAGGAGTAATAGTTTACATGAAATTTGCTAAAATAAATTGATTTATAGTTGTTAAAACAAATTTTCATTTGCCAAATTTATATTCATATGTGAATATCATAAAAACTACTACCTCTACGAAGATAAGTGTCATAAAATAATTTATAGTAAGTTAAATTCCTTTTATTTTGAGTGTTGCCAGACATATGTGCGACTTATTAGAGATATATTTTTTCAAAACTCTAAAATTTTATACGAACAACTAGAAATTATCATTCTGTGAATTTATTTTGTCAAATATCATAAATACTACTACTCCTACGAAGATTAATATAATTAACTATTTTGTAGTAAATTTAACTAGCTTTAATTTGAGCGATAGCAGACATCTGTACGTTTATTGGTTTCTGAAATGAAGTTTTTCATAAATTAAACTTAGTGTCCGAACAACCCCGAAAAATGTTTCAAGTAAACTGACATACAGTTTAAGACTAACTTCCAGGTCATGAATTTTTTTCATTTTGAATTTAGATTTATATAGTTCTTAAAGAGATTTTGTTTCTTACGTATTAACGCCACCTCAGTTGTTTGCACACAGAAATCTCGTTCTTACTCGATGTTATCTTTGGTTTCCTTGTTGTTTGTTTATTTTTTACCCCATTTCTTAGTTACTATGAAAATGCGTATTTGATATTTGCCAAAAACAAAACGCGATGAAATTTTATTTCTTCAGGCGCGAAATATTTCACCTAAAAACGTACATGTAGAAGTACATGAGCCGGGAAAAAAAAGGCAGTTAACTCATCCCAGTTTTTTATTACTTTAATGAAAACTATGTATAATTACTAGTCAAAATTGATGAGTCTGCCAAGTATAGGTAGGGGGAATAAAAAATTGCGGCTGTTTCAAAACCTTAAAAAAACATAATTTTTTCATTGGGATCTCTATATCTTAAAAACTACAAACAACACTGGAAAATCTAAGAGCACATTATTTAAAGAAGAGAAAATTTGCTGAAATATTAGCTTTAAAATAGTTCTCGAGATATAACTTTTTAAAAAGCAAAATTTCTTAAAAATCTACTGAAAGATTAATAGTTAGTTAATTTATTTTGAGAAATCTATATCTCAGGAACTATGTGAAGTACAGATATCTATTAGCACTCAAATTAAAGCTAGTTTAATAGACTATAAAGAAGTTTATGACCTTTACCTTCCTATGAATAGTAGTTTTCATGATATTTGCTAAAATAAATTGATTTATAGTTGTTCGGACACTAAGTTTAATTTATGAAAAACTTCATTTCAGAAACCAATAAACGTACAGATGTCTGCTATCGCTCAAATTAAAGCTAGTTAA
>NW_027105794.1:4025-5376 GCF_000696795.3 Halyomorpha halys
ATCCTTCTTGATAAAATATTAAATTCCATATCGACCCATTTCTCACCGAAATCTGATTGACTACTTTACATAATTAATTTTTTTTGATTTTTAAAGTGTTTTGATTTACCATAAAAATTTTTATTCTATAATTAGTTGCAAAAACTTTAGGTGTAGCTTGGCAGATTAGCAGAATTTTCGCTGCGATGGAGATAATACGTAAGTACCGAGATTTTTTGTATAACTTTTTCGGATATTTCAAAATTGAAGGTACAATCTGTAAATCTTCAAGATGAGAAATTTAAAGTTATCGGAATAGTTCATATACCACTAAATCCGCCCCTCACTTGAAGATGTTTTAATAATATTCTAAAGATAAAAATATTTATATTCTGGCTAAAAAATAATTTTGACAATTATGATTAAAACTATTAGAGATTTAAAAAAAATCATATTAAGTGAAAAAAAGGATATATAAAACTGAGAATATTTTAACAAAAAGAAAATATGGTTCCGTGTGCGCATCACACATTTTTTTTATACAAACATTAATAGTGTAGTTTCCGAATTTTTTATTTTGACAATTATAATCAAACGTATTGGAGATTAAAAAAAAATCAAAAGATTTAAATTCAAGAAAATTAAACCTGAAAATACTTTAACAATAAGAAAATATGGTTCAGTGTGCGGATCACTATTTTTTTTAAATAAACATTAATACTGCAGTTTCCGATTTTTTATTTTGACCATTATAATCAAAAGTACCGGAGATTAAAAGATACACAATGAGATTTGAATTTAAGAAAATGAAAAACTAAGAAAACTTTAATAATAAGAAAATCAGGTGCGGTGTGCGCATAACACATTTTTTTTTGTATAAACATTAAATGAAACTATACATTATGAGCCAACATTTCGCCCCACTTTGTCAGGGCTTTAAAAATGAAGTAAAGCCCTGATAAAGTGGGGCGAAACGTTAGTTCACAATAAATATTTTGACCGGACCATTCTCCTTTTACTAAAAAATAATACAGCAAAAAAGAAGGTTTTTAGGGAAAAAAGTCATCTCTTACGAATACTTAGTTAACCATTTCTGGTACACTTTTTTACATTCATATTTTTAACTATTTGTTTAATTTTTACTTTTTTAAACAACTTCTGTTTGAAATTGTCACATTTTCTTCTATAATTAATATATTTTGCTATAAAATATAAATATCACTGATGCATTTAGTACAAAACAAACTATCTACCAACCAGTCTCTGGTTGAAAATTTCAATTTGGATATTTCAGAAGTTAGTACAAGAGCCCAAAGGAGAAAAAAGGTAGTTATCTCATCCCTATTTATGATTACTTTAATGAAAACTATGT
>NW_027105794.1:5426-6287 GCF_000696795.3 Halyomorpha halys
TGAGAAAACATGTCTTTTTCTTTTGAGTGTGCCACATGAATTCCGCTCTATAAGATGCTATGAAATTTCGATTTTTTCCTCTTTAATTTTTATTTTTTTATTTTTTGAATATTCGCTAATGTCTCTGGATCAAAAAAGTGATATTTATGCTTTATAGTTAGATGTTTGTAACCCAATCTGTATAAATTTTGGAATTAGCAATCCAAATTTCAGTCCTTATTCCGATGCTTTTCCTATAATTTCATTTGCAGCATTTCCAACTTAATTTTTTTTTAAAATAAAGATTCATTTTATATTTTTTGAACACACCTTCAAAAGTTCTTTACCCTGAAGGAACATAATTACCATTTTCTTATCATTAATCACGCAAATATGATTTTAATGTGTGCAGGTTACTTATTATTGTTATGAGGTTACTTTTGAAAATGAACATCAATAGTTGTTATTAACAAAACAATAAACATGTGTTTTTGATATTAAGTCAATTATTATTCTAGAGTGGCGATTATAATTAACAAGTACCCTTTAATTTTAGTATCATTTAATTTGAAGTAAATTTTTTTTTTTTCGGCCAAGACTCCCATTTGAGTCCTATACTGCCTAACCATGGTTGTGGGAGTCAAAGTTCTTCATTTTGTGGGACCACCACTCAATGAAAAAAGTCAACGTCCCAGGCCGGATTCGAACCGACACTGCCAATAGACATCAAAATTGGTAAGACTGTGTCTTAACCACTGAGCTATGGGCGGCCCAAGTTAATTATGTACTCTTCATTGTTGTACTAAACTTTGATACTGTTAAATATGAATAATTATCAATAAGTAGTTTTGATAATTGCTCATAGACCTAGAAGTCAGTGTT
>NW_027105794.1:11847-18278 GCF_000696795.3 Halyomorpha halys
GTATATTTTTAGTAGGGGAGTTGAGGTTGGGGTTGGGGGTCATCCAAAATAGAAATGTAGGCGCACTTAAAACTATTCACCGTATTTCCCTTTTCCAAATGAATGTAAATTATTTAAATGGACGATTATAACATGGAAGAACGCATTTTGGCCGAAACCTGCAGTTTCGATCTGCAAATACCGAATGGAAACGAAATCTGTAAACAAGAAAGTGTCAGAGGTAAGAAATATAGTACTTTCCTTATTGAGTCATTCCTCAATGTCAAAGTGTTTTCCATTTATATACCATTATTATGTTGGCATAGTAAATTTTAATTTTTTTTTTTTTTTTAAATAGATCTTTGGATTTGTGAAAAATGCAGAAAAGAATTTGTCGACGAGGATTCTCTAAGTTTACACCAAGAACTGCACAATATTAATGAAAACCCGTTTCCCGAAACGGAAATAATACTTAGGCGAGATCTTCTTTATAAGGAAGTAAAGAAACAACAAGAAATGGAAGGTGGGAGGAAAGAAGTTACCAGAAAAATGTCGTATAAACCGAGAAGGATTTATAAACCACTCTGTTAGTATATCATTAACATAAATTATAAAATACTTTAATAATTACCTGGAAAAAAGAATTAAATACGCCAATTTCATTTATAATGACAATATAGTTTATTTCAACGTTAATTTCTACTTAACGAGTGATAAAATTTAAATCTTGATAATTTTTTTATATTTTTTTTTTAGCGAAACGAGTGGGTCTTACGAAAATACGAGTAGAAGATTGTTTGAGATGTGATGCTTGTTCCTGTATTTACATTGATGAAAGAGATTACTTCAAACATATGAGAAACTTCCATCAGAAATATAATACTATTATTCCAAGGTATTCATTTAATTTTTTATTAACTTTAAAAAATATTTGAACAATTATTTAATTAAAAATAAATTTTCTATTGAATAGAGAATCACATTTTTTTTCATTACTATATTTCTCTCAATCCTGTACATTTAAAATCAACACAATTTTACCAAATTAAAAAAAAAAATCAATAATATTCCTGTATTGATTAAGCAATCTACAACTTCTGATTAGTCACAATTCGATCCTAGACATTTATAAATCAAAGTATTTTTTAATCAAAGAATATCCTGTCTACAATTACACCATTAATGAATATAATTTTAAACAAGACAATCTTTGTTGACTGTTGTTAAATAATCAAAACATGTTTTTAATAATCTTCATTTTTTTTTCATTTAATAGTGAAATAAAAACTAGATGCCTCGATAATATTATGTTTTCAACTTTATCAGATTTTCTTTAAATCATAGTTTATATCCAATATGATATACCATCTAAATATTACTAATACGACAAGTTTTATATTTTTATAACTAAAGCAATTCAACTTTAAATATATCGTTGAGTGATATGTCAGTTATTAGAGATTATTTATAAATTTTGTACACCTCTTAATAACTGAAATTTTAAACATGTATTTATTTGTTGAACAAATCAAAGAGAGAAATGATGGTTATTTTCATATTCTGCTTTATTTTCCAGGTCAAGAAGAAAAAGTCCCCTACACCATAAAAGTTGCAATAACTCTGACAGCCAACAAGATCACCAAGAATCGTTAAGCAACAAATCAACAGATTCACTAATCCTTCCAGTACTTAACGATACTCAGATAAGAGAGAAAATCAAGGTAGTAATCATGTGTTTAATAAAGCTGCTGCTATCTTACTAGTCCATAAGGAAGGAGTTAATGACAAATTGTTTTCAAACTTATTTCAAACACTATTATAAAAATCTTTCAATTACTGGGTTATTTAAAACAAGATTAAAAAACAAGAAAGAAAAATTTATTGAAAAATTACCCTGAAAATTACTGTCTAATTTTTCTTTTACAAATGTTATTTTCTTACCAAGTTATTGCTTTTACAATCACTAGGTCGGATCCACAAAGGCAATGCGATTCAGAGTTTTCTTTGATTATTTGGATTCAATTCAAACTAATGCTTACTGTTGGGTGCATATGAAGGAATCTATTGACCTTAGCTGGTGAATACACTATGGTATGGTACTATGGTATATTGTTATATTGGTATTAGTATACATATAGTATATACCAATATATATACTATATGTATAGTAAAGCACATATACATTTTCCAAGAATCCATTAGAGTTGTTTTTAACTCTTGAGCAAGGTAGAAAGCAGAAATTAACAGCTGTAATCTTGAAAAAGCTCTTGTCATTTAAACCATAGACATCCTGCTCCATCTATTGACTAACAGATGAAGTACTGTACACAATCCAACTTTAGTTTTTCTTCTACTAATTTATTACAAATCAAAAACCAACTGTGGAATTTTTATTTATAGCAATTTAATTTTTTTATTATTTATTCTATGATTATTTAGGTCTTACTGTTTCTTAGGCATACTTCTAATTTATCTGATCATTTCATCCCTTATTTTTTAAATTCTGGATTTTACACTGTTGTTCTGCAATATAGATATCAAGGTTTTTTTTAACCCAATTTCCTACAAGCATGTGATAACTTAAAGCATGTTACGATTATATTGTCAAATTCACCCATCAGTCAAATGATTACAAGTTTATGAATAAGCTTTGTTAGTGAATAATAAAAATCAATTTTTTAACTTCAAAAATTAGTAAAAAAACAAAATAATTAGCACCAACAAAACCATCAATATACACATTTGTCTCTATAATTATGAATCCTGAATTGATTATTTACCATATACCACATATATTTCTACCAGGCTGCCTCAGTTCATATGAATATGGTTATTAGCCCTTTATTTATTTTATAACTTGATATCTTATGAATACAAATATGGTAAAAGGTGCTTTGGAATGAATTTAAAAAAATTGCTATTGCCACTAAATTAAGATTTATGTAATGATCAATTATGATCTTGTTTCAGAGCCGGTGGAATAAAGTCTCCCAAAGATTATCTTGTCAAGTTCAAATAAAGCAAGAACAACCCGACGATATGAGTTACCTTTTAAGTCAAGTTGAGGTGAAAATCAAAACAGAACCGCCTGATGTAGAATAGAAAAATTATTGTCTGAGTTATATTATATTGAATTTATTATCTAGTCAGTCATGATGTGTTAAGGATTTTAATCTATTGTACGCGGCTAATGAGGGTATTTGTATTTCACTCAAAAATTAAATTTATGTACTTATTTATTGAGTAATTATGTTCACAAAAATGTATGTAATCATTCCTAAAACAATTTGTTAATTTTAATTTTATCTCTGTGTTTAAAAGAAGTTAATTATGTCATTATATGATATTAAATTTCTGATTAAAACTTCATATTATTTTGACTTAATATTGCTTACCACAAAAACAATTATTTAAGTAGGTTTACATACTTTTATGCTCTGTTCATAATAATATTTCTCTATTTATTCAATATATCCAAAAAAAAAAAGTTGTTTAAATTATTTTTTTATTGTGATAATTAGCAACATACTAGTCATTTGTTGTAAAATAATTAGGAACCATTTGTTTTGATTCTGATCAGAAATTTAAGTTTTAGCTAATTCAAAGAATTGAAAATATTTATTAAATGTATTTATTGAACATATTTATGTATATTTAAATTTATTTTAAAGAGAGACATTTTTTATTTATCACATTTTATTTTAATGAATCTTTTTTCTTCTAGATTTGTGGAAAAATAAAAAAAAAAATTATGAGTGTGATGAATTAAGAATGTTGTAAAATTCTTTATATATACTTTAGTGCAATTGATAACTGTAGCTTTGTTTATGATGTTTTTCAGCAATTATTTTATTATGAAAACATTATTTGTAAATTATTAATATTAGTTGAAAATATAATATAAATTGATTATATCATCCCACATCGATGTAGTAATAATAGATACATACCAACCAATTCTAGTAATTCTTAAAAATTAACTAAGTATTTGAAACAAATAAATATTTTTATTTTTATACTATCAAGAATATTTTGTTTCATTAGATATCACATGATAGGATCTGTCATGAAGCATTCTACAAACTGATAATAATGTTTCATTTCTAGTAAAGTTTCCTTATCCAGTGTAATATTTTTTTCATCCTAGGAGATTCTACTTTTTTTCACTCAAATTTCTTAAATGTTAAAGTAAAGAGATTAATTTGATTTTTAGCAAGAAATAGGTTTTATATAATAAGGCATCTTCTTTTTATTTGAAAGATATGTTTCTCCTAACTAAAAACCTTTAATGGTTATTCCCATTATTTAGGTAGTGGAATCAGTAGTTATTCATAAATTATCTTTTATATAATCTCTAATTTGTCAAGAAACATTACTTATTGGTTAAAGAATCCAAAGAATATTCTATTAAAAAAGGAATATTTGATTGCTAAAATAAAAACCTTTTAGATAAAGTTTTTTTGCTACAACTTAAAAATTTTGCACCTCTAAAATCATAAATTTGATGCTACAAATGGTATGAACATCACTTCTGCCATTTTCTATGAGAATGGATCATATAATAATTTACAAAATTCTCTTATTAGTTCAGAAGCAACAACCTATTTGAGGCTTTAGTAGTTTAATTAATGCCCTGATTCAATGATAAAAAAAACTCTTGACAGATCCTAATGCATAATTTATGTGTATTTAATAAAAACCCTGAAAAATAATTTTTTTTAATTTCTTTTATGTTTGCTTGACCTATAAATAATATTTTCCAGTTCAGATTCAATAATAAACTTTGTTATTGATGCACCAGAAAGTTGAAATTTCCTTTATCATTAGAGTAGAGAATTATATCATTTTTTAAAGTTTTTTTTTCGGATGGCAACTTCATAACAAATGACGTTTTTTTCATGATTTTACATGATTCTTTGGATATCATGAAATGCTAGTTATGAAAAACGTTCAATAATAATGCTGGGAGATTATCGATTGACCCTGTGTAAAGATGAAAGGAATATGGTCCGGGTGCGGTAAAAAAAAACTCGTAAAAAAAATAGTAGAATTATACTATTTTAAATAAATAAAATAGTATAATTCTACTATTTGAGTTTTTTTTACCGCACTCGGACCATATTCCTTTCATCTTCAATAATAATGATTTGTAGTGAACTTCCTACCTCTATGGAACGGTTCATTAGCGATCTCTATCTAACAAAGCACGTGTCTGTGTTGATAGTATAAATGCTACAGTGAATATTTGAGTTTAAATATTAGAAGTGCCCAAGTTCTCAACTTTCCTGTTAAATTAAGAACTCATTTTTAAGAAAATGCTCCTTAGTTAAATACTTTAAATTAATGTCAAATTTTAATTGAAGAGAATTCTGATTGACTATTATGTTATCACTTTTATCAAAGTTAATAAGTAAGTTATAAATAATAAATTGTAAGTTCCATTAAAATGGAAGTGGAAACTGAAAGGCGTGTTCTTGCCAAGTTTAAATCAGACAGAGGTGAAGAAGTCGGTGCTTTGTATGATTTAGCTATAAATGTCAATACTGACCAGTTGACATACATTTGCAATAATTTACTAGAACAGGTGATTCAACTTATTTCTTAACTGAGTCATATTTTAATAACTGCCAATAGTGAATCATATTTCAAATATAATATCAAAAATATAACATCAAAAATATTATTTCAGGATGAATCTGCCCAATACACATTTTATGTTAATGAACAAGAAATTGTAAATACATTAGAAGGTGTTTTGGATGTTCAGAAATTGAATACCGAAAATGTTGTTGAGATTATTTATCAACAGCAAGCGGTTTTTAAAGTTAGGGCTGTTACAAGATGTACAAGGTATGTCAATATTTTTGAATATTTAAATTTCATGCTTCAATAATAGTTGAAAAACTTATTGATAAAACACATTTAGCTGGAGTTGTCACAATCTCACAAGAGATCATTACATAAAAAAATATTAGATGGCAAACCTGCCCAACTAAATCCCCATTTAGTAAGGGTCATATATCACTTTTGAAACGTTTACTTAAAACAAGAAGAGGAGACTTGAGATGCTTAAATCAAGATATATTTAATTTGGCTAAAATTGAAAAACGGTGTGATCTATATTTCTCTAAGAAGACACTTAAAATACTTGTCTTCTTTCCGACTTCACTTTCTTTCTTCTCATCACTTGTTTTTATTTTTTTTTTATTTAAGATTCATATATTGATTTTCATTAACTCTTCCAATAAACTGTTGATATTAAACTTCATATTTCTATCATTTTCTCCCAAAATAACGATATTGTCAGCAAATGTGAGTAATGAGAGACTTAACTGTCTTAAGTTGGCTTATCCTAAGTTTAGCTTCCTAATTTTATCCTTTACTGAATCGACAATTAAAATAAACAGCAGTGAGCTGAAGTTGCTGCCCTGTTGGTTTTAAATCCCCATGGG
>NW_027105794.1:19034-20331 GCF_000696795.3 Halyomorpha halys
CAAAAGCTGTATTTCCATTATGATTGAAAGGTTTTAATTATAAATAGATGCAGAATGCAGACATTTTGCGAGCAGTTCAAAAGATGGTGATATCAGGATATGGGATGCTCCGGTTGGAAAATGCTTGAGAGTTCTAACTAGCCATTCAAAAAGTGTTACTTCTTTGATTTGGGGTGGATCTTCTCTTCTTTATTCCGGTTCTCAAGACCGTACAATCAAAGTCTGGAGGCCAAATGATGTAAGATTTATTACTTCATGATATACATATATATGTATGATCTTATATTTATTAACTTTATTTTTAAATATTCATAACTTTTAGATTTTAATGGAATACAATTGTGCATATTCCTTCCGTTTCTTTGTTACTTTTTCAAAGACCTATAACATAACAGATGAATTTGATAAATCTTGTAAGGCCATGAATTATTGTTGTTAATGTTGCTTCAAATATTATTCAAAATTTTAACTGTTCTAATATTTTTAGTTCCATGCCAGGTCATGCTGAGGCTGTAATTTCTGTCAAATTTAGCCCTAACAGTAAGCATTTAGCGAGTGGCTCAGGTGATACCACTGTGAGATTCTGGGATCTCACTACACAAACACCTCTATTCTGTTGTAAAGGTAGGTTTTTGTAGATACAATGTTTTATTTATTTTTTTAATTTTCATTGTACTAGTTCGTTACAAAAGTCTTTGTTATTGAAATTTACATATTAAAATTGTTCTTCATAATATTAGTTCAATTACTATACAATTCTTTTCCAAGTTGAGAAAAGTCACATTCTCTGTTTAAGAATTATCTTAATCGTAGTGTAAGTCAAATTTAAAAGCACTAATGCACTAAGACTTTCGTAATAAACTGGTATTAGATCACCCATATTTTAAAGATTAATTTATACAGCTATCAAGCAATATCATATATATTTTTTCTGAATCTCAAATTCTTATGGAAAAGAAATTTTGTTAAATAATTTAATTTATTGATGGCAGAGTGTAGCACCTCAGTTTCATTCATTTAATATTTTCTATCATTACTTTTTCTATTGTTACTGTAGTGTTGTACTCTGAAAATGTCCTTATATTAATAATTATATTTGAACTACTTAGGCCATAACAACTGGGTTCTTTGTATTGCATGGTCGCCCGACTCTACAAAATTCGTCTCTGGTTGTAAGGATGGCAACATAATTTTATGGGATCCTACCACTGGCAAACAAAAAGGGCCTACGATGAAAGGTCACAAACAGTGGATAACGTCATTGGTTTGGGAACCGTACCATCTAAGTAATATTTTT
>NW_027105794.1:20876-47983 GCF_000696795.3 Halyomorpha halys
TGTGTTAATAGAAACCCATTGCAGTTGGGCGGCAATGGTTTTTGAATAAAGTGTTTCTTCTCTCTAAAAATATTTTGTCGATTTACCAGTAAGTACTACATTCTCTTGCTGATGCAGCAGATAATTTTATCTTGTTGGTATAAAATCAGTGTAGTGCTATATTAAAAAAAAAAAAATTCTACATCACTGCAAATTTAATAATCAAAGTTATTTAAAATAAAAACTTTGTCACTAATAGTAATACTAGTAAAAAGAAATTAAACTTTATCTTTATCTTATATTATTAGTTATTTATTTCTGGAAGATTATTTTGGCATTTAGTTGGTTGTAATAAAATTCATTTTGCTTATTAAAATATTCTTTATTAAAAATATTTTCTATTTAATGAAAATATAACCATAACTAGTCTAATTGTCTTCTTATACATCCAAATATTGTTAATGCTGTATCTACTCTCCTTACTTAAACTTAAACTTATGAAACCTATTTTGTCCTTCAATTATTTAAAAACTTTTGTTAAAACGGGTTTTAGTCTGTAAAATTCTCTTAAGACTTCTTAAACTATGAGTGTAATGTTAACAATGCAACAGAGATGACTCACCATTATAATTTATTTTTATAAAATATAGTTTAATGCCAATTTTTGAATAGATGTAGATTGAAATTGTATAGGAAGATGGTCAACTATATATACATATATAGATTAAAATTGGTTCCCCTCAAAATCAAAATGTTTGGACTTAATTTTTTTTTTTTAAGGATGCTCTTGGGGCTTAGAAAAATATTTTAAATGTTAAATGTAGAAAATTTCGGTTATTTTAATTCTGTAATCTTAGATTTTTTTCTATTGGTGAAAAACCAAAATTTTGAGATTTTTTAAAAATAAAACTAGGCTCCCAAAAAATACCTGTCAGCAAACCTCAGATTCATGCTCTGCAACCAAATTTTAAAAATGGGAGGGAACCAAAAATCACGACTACAACAAAACTTCTCCTATTTGCCCTTTTTTTTACTAGTTTGATTGGACTATGTTACTAAATTTTATTTTTGCACCCTAATGTGTAATAACATAGATAGAGATATTGTGATTATTTGTTAGTTTGTTTTATTAACATATATATTGTAGTTAATTAAATTATTTTTATGATTTCATGTAATGTTTATTTTCTCATAGGGTATACTTTGCCGTACTTTGGAAGGACATGCACATTGGGTGAATAGCCTGTCAGTCAACACAGACTACGTCATGCGATTGGGGTCGTCATTCAGACCATCAGAAAACGTCAATCAGAATAATAGTATGTTTTATTTGTTTTGTTTTTTAAACAAGTAGAAATAACAGTGTTTTTTTTTTTTTATTAATCTTTTACCGGCAGTAAATTTGAACTAAACAAAATGTAGTGCTGTTAGTTCTAGAATTTATGATATACAATATTGAATTTTTTTTTTTTAATTAAAAATATATATGGTGCTTGTTTATTTGAAGTATCATAGCAACCTATCTATTACCATCATTTTCTGTCTTCATCCGCTCTGTAATCTACTTGGAATGATAAGTAGGAGCATTGTAGAAAAAAAAAGATTAAATTATTTAAAAATTTAAACATTAAAAACCTATCACTTTTAAAAACAAGATTGTAAATTCAGATTTTTTATTATACCTTCTTTTTGGTTATTTATTACTTATCATGGTCGCTTATAATTGCACGGTATTGTATTTAATCTCACTTTCTCCTACTTAACTCTTTGCTTAAAATTAACATTAAATGGTTCTAAACAACCCACGTTAGTTTCTGCTGCCTTTATTTCTCAACATTGATGATAAATGTCCTCATAGCTGTTATAATAATTTAATTTTAGAACTAACCACTCAAAACAAATTGTTTTACTTTTAATTAATAAATCACCTACGGCCATGAAAATAATAAAGTTTATATATATTATATATATGTTTTTTGTTTTTTTTTACAGAGGAAGCTTTAAAGAAAGCTACTATTGAGCGATATCGTGAAGTGTGTGGCACTGATGGAGAAATTCTTGTGTCTGGAAGTGACGATTTTACTATGTTTATGTGGAAACCAGAAACAGGAAAGAAATCTTTTGGTATGTTCATTTTTAATTTCGCATGAACAGGATGCTACTAAAAGGTTACTAGTGTAATACGTGAAATCGTTTAGCAAATGTTACTTTCAAAAGCCAATTCTATAGGGATATTCATGATGTTGTGTTAAATGTAAAATGTTTTACTATGTTAAATGTTATAAATATAGGATTGTAAGCAGCCCTATTTAAAGTCATGCCAAATGTTAAATGCATAAGAGCTCCTAGCGGATTATCTGAGCAGCTTGTTTTATAACCTTTCCTTCCAAAACTTCGTATTATTGTTTACTTCTAAGTTTTCACTAAAGTAATTTATTACAACATGCCTAAATTGAGTGAAAAGTGGAAGTTGTGTAAAAGTTTGGCAACTTAGTGTCTTGTTGATCTTCTAGCTTGTGAGGAAGAGAATCAAGATGAGCTAATTGACAACTGTCATTACATTATTATTATTATTGTCATCCATTGCTTTATTAGTTATAAAAGCATTCAAAACAATACTAACACAATCAAAACACAAACTGCAAGCAAGTAATCTTAACACAACTACAAATAAAATGGTGACAAGCTCTGCTGGTCTGTTACGTGATGTTATTCTCCATTTAACAGACTCTCAACCATGTTACATGTTAAATCGTTTTAACATGATAAAAGAAGGAAATATTTCTCTATTCAACATGAGTTTTTCCATTTAACATGTTAAACTAAAGATCATGAATACCCCTTATGACATGTCTTACAGAAGAAATTATATGTATATTTTTTCTTGTAGGACAGGCATCGACTACCAAACTCACCTCTTTTAACTCTCTAAAAAAAACTAACACAATCTTGAAAATAAGAATTTTTTATTTAGCAATTGTGATTTTATTAATTTGCTTAGAAAATAGATAAATTCATGAAAATATTTCAAAATTATGGCATTCAATGTATTTTTAATTAAAAGTAATTTTTTTTCTAGGTTACAAAAAAATGTGTAAAATCGATCATATGAAGTGACACTTCCGCTTGGTCAATTTTACCGTAGACAATGTTGTAACATCACTGATATTATATAACTTAAATATGTAATGTCAGTTTCATTAGACTTTTTGTTTATTGAGCTAGCTATTCGCACACAGACCATTTTGGGAACTCAGTTATTTGTCATTAAGGGACCGTAAAATGTGTATTTCCGTCGAAAATTCTAATTTAAAATTTTTCACGACTGGAATACTTCCCCTTACTTATTAAAATCCATTGTTATTCCATATCTAAATATGTGAAAGTAAAAATTGTCTTATTCACTCATATTTTATAAATACTACTCCCAAAAACTGACATTACATATAATATAACAAGATATTTTATGTTTCATTTCAAGTATTTATGATGTTTTATTAATATTCATTTGTATATTAATTAAATTCAATATTTCAGCTAGACTAACGGGCCATCAGCAGCTTATAAATGATGTGAAGTTCTCCCCTGATACAAGGCTTCTCGCTTCTGCTTCATTTGACAAGTCTATAAAGCTGTGGGATGGCAAAACAGGAAAGTGAGTAGTTAACATTAGGATTATAATTATTAAAATCCATTTGTTTATGATTTATTTATCTTCTTTAAAATAAAAATCTAAGTTTCAAGGATCTGGCAATACTTGATTTCTCAATATTTTATATTATTTTTATAGGTTTATCACAACTCTTCGAGGTCATGTGCAGTCGGTCTACATGATAGCTTGGTCAGCTGATTCTCGGTTACTTGTTAGTGCTAGTGCTGATTCGACACTAAAAGGTATCCTAATATTTATTTTATACCATTAAATCCTGATAATTTTTATTATCATTTATATTATTTACTTATTTGTGGGGTAAATATGAATTAGTGTTATGTTCAAATCATCGAGATTACCGATAATAGGGAGTAAAAAATATAAAGTAATTAGATTTATATAAAATTTTATTAGTATGTATAAGTATTGCTATTAAGAATTTGGCTTTAGCTTAATAATGAGGCTCATAAAAATAGATTATTTCTCTCAGCATCTATTTTCAAAATGAATTTCGGGCGCCAAAGTTTTCCCCTTTTTTTTTATTCTGTGCCTTTCTTAAATCTATTCTATGAAGTTGGTACATTAAAATTTTATATTTGCATAAGCTATTTTTTAAAATGCTTTTCTAGTTGAAAGTAGTATTTTTAAGTGCTTTACTTTGCTGTCTGGAAAGCGATTTTTTACTAATTCTTTAAAATGGATTTACCGTCAATGGAGGAATGTCCCTTTTCCTTAATAGATCTAGTTTTAGTTTATTCTTTATCAGAATTCTTGAGTGCATCTCTTTCACAAGTCTAAGTTTCATGCTGTTGTTAAACCTTCATGAAGGCTTTGAAAGAGTTAACTAATCAACTAACACTGGCCAGAACAAATGCTTTCAATTTATTTTTGTAACTGTTAAAGTATGGCATTAAATACAAGTTACTTTGAAAATGGGGATTCTGTTTTAAACTAATAACCCAATTTAACCTATTTAATAGAGATAAAACTTTACATTTAATTTGATTGCTTAAATTATATTAATAATATGAAGGAAATGGTCGGTGTGCGGTAAAAAAAATACTTAACAACTATATATTTTCTGAAGTTTCGTCCCATTGCAGGGCTTCATCAGGACTAAAAGAGATACAAAACAACTAAAAATATGTTGACAATACAGGATAATGAGATACTAAAAAGTTACTCTACCTAGGAATTAAAAATTATGTAAATATAAGTGAAAAAATGATATAAAAATAAGATGTATAATAATTAGTATATATAAAAAAGAAATAACATAGACTACTAGATTTAAAATGAACAGGAGATGGAATAAAACATAGAAATAGAAAAATAAATATGAGAGAAATAAAAACAAAACTTTTACACATTAAAAGACGGAAAATAAAGGATAAGGAAATAAGATGAGAATAAATTAAGGACAAGAAAGAATAAAAAAAATTAAAACCTATTTTTTGTTCCTAAAAAACTATTTTTTGTTCCTTTTTTGACCGCACCCTCGACCATCTCCTTCATATTTTCAAAAATACGGTCGATCAATTACATATAAATTAATAATATTTTAACTTACATTAGTTTCTTATCTTCCACCAACTACAGTTTTAATTATTTCTTATTTTATTTTTTCTATAAAAGACTTGTCAAACATTCTTGGAGGCATTACGAAAACTGCACTTTAACAATCATCAAATTAAATAAAAATAAAGAGTTAGAACATACCTTAAAAAGTTCATAACCTTAATTCCTAGAAACAGTTTCCTCTTAATCAGTCACCTCTGTTATTAGCATTAAAATTTAACCCGATTTAAAAAAAAAAATGTTTTTGTTTTACAGTGTGGACTATGAAAACAAAAAAGCTGTTAAATGATCTTCCAGGCCATGTTGATCAAGTATTCGCTGTCGACTGGTCAGCAGATGGTGAAAAAGTAGCTTCAGGTGGCAAAGATAAACTTCTGAAACTGTAAGTAATCAAGTACACAGTGGACCCTCATTATAACACTGTTTGTTATACTGCTGTTTTAGATTTAAGTGGTGCAAGACTTTAATAATCCCAACATTTAAAGATTGTAAAATAGGTTAGTCATTTTGTTAGATTTTTTGTTTGACCACTAGTCACGTGACCATTAGACAACCAATCAGAAGCCATTAGTTGATCACGTGACCATTAGATGTGATGCTCACACCCTATTCTTAGTCACTTAACCCTTCTTTTATCCCTACCCCTCTTTAACCAACCAATCACAGTACTCCTTGCTCTCAGCCACTATTTTGTTTATCCCTTCACTGCCCATTGAAAGATAAGGTACAAACCTTTTCAACTATAACCTTACTCCCCTATTTTGTTTGTTCTTCTGATGTTTGAGAGACTTGAGGTTTTGATGGAGCCTGAGTACACCTGGGCCCTGTTTCATAATGAAAGCTAATAGTATTAGTTGAAAGTACAAGTGTATAAACTAGTCTGGTAATAATACTAATACTTATTTTTTTCATGATAGGGAGGACTATTAGTGATATTACAGGAATTAAAAAGTACTTAAGTACAAGTTACTATTGTACAAGTCTGAGTAATTAAATTAAGATAAATCTACAAGACTAATAGTATTAGTTTGTACTTTATTATGAAACAAGGCCCAGGTCGCCATTTTGTACTTAGTTTATTTATTCCTACTACCCATAGATGGGTCAGGTACCTAACTTTTAGACTATAACCTCCCTCCCTTTGTTTTTCCTGGCATTTTTATGGGCCTATAAATGAAATGGAATTGATTCATGCTAGGAGATTATCGATCATATTTTTGTAAAAATTGATATTTCACAAGTTTTGAAATGTAGAAGGTCTGGCACATCAATCCATACTAAGGTAATCATGCGACCAATCGTTGTTAGTAAAAACACCACATTATACTGGAGTGTGATTTATGCTATAAAGGTAAATCATAAGTCTGATCAATCATGTTATGAAAATTTGAAATTATCTTTAGATGTTTTTTTATGGTTTCCTTAACTTTAACTCTGTTTTAAGTTCTAAAAAAATTGTACCAGTAAAGGTTCCTTACCCGCTGTCTTAACATTTGAACTACATTATTTTTATATAGTCTCATACTATACAAAGTGAAATGAAGCTGAAAACAAACTATTTATAAAAAAAGAAAAAATTCCTAAAGAAATATATTAATATTACCAAAGCAGAGGAAATGATTCAAATCATAACTTTTTGAACTACAATAAATTTCTGAAATTAATGTTTTTATTTTCATCTTCATCTATACTAGTTTATGACCAGAACTATTATAACAAACACATGTACTGGTAGTACTAATAACAATAACAATGTAATAAAATAATTTTATTAACAAAATATTATAATTAAATTAACAATACATAATATTGAGCGTTTAAACTCAGTACTAACATTTTTATTGACTCAATCAATCCGCTTCAATTGAAACCTAGTAATATTAAATCATAGCGTAGTTACTACAAAAATGCCTAAATAAAGCATCCAACAAAAAAGTAATGTTTTTATTTGTTAAAAAAAAAGAAGAGGAAGAAGGTATTTTATACATATTAGTATAAAGTTAATGAACTTCCATAACCCTGTTATCTAATTATACTGATCTTAACTCCCAAGGAGATAAAATATTTCATTTGTCATGTTTATTGCCGTCATATACATGGCTGAAGTTGCCAAAAAATAGGAACTCAATTAAAACATTATATACAATGGTAACATGATAATTTAATCATTTCTTAAATTTAGACAAATTTATGGAAATATTTTTACTTTAGATTGAAAAGAAACATGTTCATGTACTCTAATTCCAATTTTACTATTTTTAAAACATTGATTATTCCTAGTTTGATATCCTGGAAAAATTATTAGATATTAAGTTATTTATTGGGTAAGTACAACCTCTTTCGCTTTATGAACCCAGTTGACACTTAATTTAAAGTTGGTATTATTCATATGATTGATCTAAAATAGTGAAATTTTTTATTTGGCACGATGTTAATTTTTAATCATAAGAGAATGTTTCATTTGAGTAAATGTATTCCTACAATTTTAACTCAATACCTTAACATTAATATTTGTGTTTTTTAAAACTCATTAATCTTATGTATGAGAATAAGTTTCCAACTTGAAACAGGTTATTGTATATTGTAATGTTTTATAATTACTAGTTGAATGAATTCTATTCTCCATTATACATATGTCAAAATTTGTTAAATACTTATAAAAACAGCTCTCAGCTTTATATCGATGGCTTACTTCAAAGTAGTGTTCAGTACATTCACACTAACTTTAAGAAAAATACAACTAAAGGTTCTCTCGTATTTTTGCTAAAGTTAGTGGGAATATACTTAGCACTACTATGAAATAAACCATTGAAATACATTTAAATAATTATACAACAGCTAGAATGTTATCTATATTTATTTACTGTAGATCAAGTTATTTTAGATTTTCACAGCTTTCATTTATTTGTTTAGGATTTTTTGATAAGTTTTAATGTCATTTGTTACAGGTGGCAGTATTAGTTGGCCGACAAGAACTTTATAATTACGAAGATGCCACATAAATGTAAATATTTTTAAAATGTATATACATGTATCGATGGAAGAAATATTTTTTAACTATTTACAATAAATAATACTTTGCTCCAACTATTTGTACAGACCTCATATTTTTATGTTCCCATCAAAATTGATTGTAATGTAAAAAAAAAAAAACCAACTTCTTACTCAGCTACAAAACAAAATATACGCAGTCCCTAGAGTTATTGATTAAATAAAATTTAAAATATATTTTTTTAAATAATCAATAATCATATAAAAGCTGCAGCTTTGCTAACGATTGGTGATCGACAGACTGGACAGGTGTCCTTAACTCCTTCAGAACAATCTTCGCATAAGCAGACATGGCCACAGTGTAAAATTATTATTTCTTTCGGGTTTACTCTGTAAAAAAAAAAAAAAGTTAGTTTTAGCATCAGAAACAATAAAACCAGAAATAAACATCATATAATAATGATTAATATTTAAACTCCATTTAATAATCTAGTGCTAATAGATTAATAACAGGCATGGTTAACAATCATCAAATGATTTTGTAGCGAGAGGAGGAAGAAGTTCGACAACATTCCACCAGAGCGCAGAACCTTGGGCCTCACAGAAGCTCTCAAATTTATTTATTATTTTATCAACAATGCTAAGTAATACGTACAAAACTTAATAATATGTAAAAATCCTATCTAGTCAACTACCTGACCTTTATTAACTGAACACGCATTGTCGATGCCTTCTGGACAAGCAGAATAATCAAGAAAACAGCCCCTCAACAGTTTCAATCAATGTAAAATGTTTAATGTTTTTTAATTGTAATTTATTATTTGTTAGTATTGCAATTCTAACGAGTAGAGATGTATAACCTGTGCAAAACTGACTTAAGAGCCTCTTTTAGTTGAGTCAGTCGACAATAAAATAATATATCCACTATTAAATAAATAGTCACTACTAATAGTGAATTACAAATTTTATAACATTATTTTAGAAATATATACAACTATAAAATAAAATCGAATCAGTAATTATTTAAATTTCTCCAAAATAGTTAATACCACTTGTCGGATTTAAGTAATCCGAATTTTTCGGTTAATTTTTGGTTTTATATAAAGTCGGGGTCGGGGGTCTCATTTTCTGATGCCCCCCTTTCCGTGGACACCGGAAGGCTCCGAAGAAGCTGTGACTGCAATGCCGCCCCAGCCTAAGCATCATGCAAGCTAGGACCTACCCCCTACCATCACGCCGGAGTCCAGGACACGCTGGCCAGCCTCTGAGAGAAAAGGACATCTTTTCAGACACCAGGCGAGTACACATGGTTTTCACCATTTCACCTAGACGAGGGAAAAGACTAGGGTACATCACCATGGTGGCGAAGACATCACCAGATAAGCACATTATTATTTATGCCATGAGACCACCCAAACTTGTTTCTTTCTTATATTACTATAGATAATTAAATCACATTGAAGACTAACACAATAACCCATAATTGCCCCTCCAGGGATTAACACTTTTAAGGTATAAAGAAATATATGCATGTTGTTATGAACAGAAAGTCTCACAATTTCCAGCCCCCCTTTTCCACACATTAATTATAATCGTAAAATTACACTCGGGACACCTGCAGTATAGCACGAGCAGGTCCCGATGTAAACACCACCTTTGCCTAGAAATATAATAGCTATATTATTGTTATGAAATTATTATAGATCAAATAAAGTTGTTTTGGAAAACTTCATTGCATGTACATTGAGGCAACTCAGGGTATCGGATACACTGAGCTCACAGTCATAGTGATTTCTGAATTTCCAAAAAGGGAAGCACCACAAAATTTAAAAACACAAATTAATGAATGTAAAATCCCAAAAAATAATAATGAAAACACTAGCTGGGCATAGCATAAGTAATTACCACATTTTTGAATTTGATGATGTAAAAATTGCACCGAAGATTCAAAAATTGGAAAATTTATCGAATCAATTATCACTAAATTTATAAAAAATGTAATAAATTATAAAATGAATATCAAAGGAATCGACCAGCACTATGTCACTATATTTAAAAAAATAAACATATAATAATTGATGGCTGTTAAAGCTTGTGCTAATTTAGCAATATTTATCGTAAGGGTCCCAAAGTACCCACTCCCGGATGAGACAGAGCAAAGAGCATAGACAAATAATCAACATTAAACAAAAAAGGGAAGGTTATATATAAAAACATAATTATTGTTAATTGAATTATATCAAACATCTAAAATTTTAAATAAATAATTTTATTATAGATAACGATATATATTTTAATAAAATTCAGAAAATGCAAATGACAAGTGTACTAACACAAGGTAATTATAAATATTTTTGAATTTTGTTTGGCTTTCTCTCAAATATAAAATGAAGAACAATGATCAAAATTTTAGCTAGGAAAACAAATTTTTAAGTAGTAATATTGTGTTCTAGTAATATTAGTTTTAAAAGTTTAAGTTAGTTGATAAATTTTATTTAAGATTCTTAAGATCAATTTGAAAATGAACATAGGTCCTAAACATCATCACATTAGTAATTATAGTATGGTTGAAGTTATAAGGGTTTTTAATTTCCCATAAATTATTATATATATATTTCTTTTTAATAACTTTCAAAACAAAAAATGGTCATGATATATTAAGTCAAACAATATAAATAGCAACAATCATATTATAATGATAAGAAAGCAATAATATTGTTAAGTTACTCTGTAATTAAGTATTAAATTAATTAAAGGAATAATCATAAAACAGAGTGATTTGACAAAAATTAATGACCTGGGCAGAATAGCCAGCAAACATGTTTTAATTATTTGATAAGAGGTATAAATTTATATTTAAGATAGTCCTCGAAGGTTGGTCGAAACATTGGACACGTAAAGAAATAATAGAGTGTTTTAAAACTTAACGCAGATACAAATAATTTTATTTAAGCCAAAAATAAAAAAGTTTCAAGAAAGAGAAAAGATTATATATAAAAGAATCATAATTTAAAAAGGATGTTTTGTAAAAGTAATATTTTTATCATTCCCATTTGGTACAGACCTGCAAGCTACGCATAGTTCATTATCTGTCAGTTCCCTTCCATCCCGTGCATTTCGTCTCCTTTCCCTCCTTGTTTCTTCAAGTCTTCTTTTTTTTTCTTCTTCTTTTATCTTTAGTTCCTTCAGAGTCCACCATTTTTTAATAACAACTATTCCAAGAACGACTCCAATGCTTCCAAAAAGGAGTGTCAACCACCTTCAATTTTCAAACTATTAATAAAATACAGTAGAAAAGAATTAAACACAGAATATAATTGTATTAATGAATTTATTTATTTATTTTTTTTAGATTTTTGTTTTACAGTACATCATGTAAATTTAGGTTTAAAAAAAGTACACTCCTTGAAATAGATAAAGACTCAGTGCTCATAAGGTAAGTATCGCTGCTTTGTTTGACTAGTGGCGTATTTGACAAAAAAAAATTTTTATTTCAATTAGAATTTGACATGTTTTAAGTATTGTACTTAGGTCGTCCTACAGACTTTCCTAAAAACCTTTTGTCTTAAAGATACAAAATAAAAACAACTTTTTTGATCAGATGTGCCACTATTAATGCAAATCAACGATAGGGTTTTGTTGCTTTGCCAAGTGATGAACTAATTTATTAACAACGAATAGAAGTAAAAATAAAGTTCTATCTGTTTAACTCACCTATATGTACTCTGTTGTTCCTCTAATTTGCGTATCAGAGATGAAACAGGCATTGTGGTTAAGTAATAGGGGTATCCAGCAGATGGAGGAGACATCTGAAGATAACCACTGGGACTAACCGAAACTTCTCCAACAGCTGGAATACAAAAATAATCAAATATGTATACGAGGGTGGACTGAAAAGTTTCCAATCACAAAGTGAAGGTGGCAGCACTCGTAAATAATAGCAAGTGAATTTTGTTGTTCATCTGTTGACAGTTACCCACCAAAGTTTTAGCCATTTTGGACGCACAGTCATTTGAGTGAGCTGATGTGAGTGTTTTTGTGAAAATGGACAAGATCATGTGTCGAGCTGTCATTAAATATTTGTTTTTGAAAGGCAATACATATCAAAGATGAGTTGGATTCTGTGTATGGGGACTCTGCGCCATCATTCACCACAGTGAAATTTTGGGCAGCTGAATTTAAACGTGGCTGTTAGAGCTTGAGAGACAATGAACATTTGAGACATCCAAAAACTGCAACTACGAAAGAAAACATGGTCAAAGTTATCCGACTGGTGCTAGACGACTGCCGAATTAAAATGAGAGAGATAGCAGAGGTTATGAACATGTCAAAAGAACGTGTTTATTACATATTAAATCCACGTTTGCAATAACGTGCCACGTTTGCTCATGTTAGACCAATAATGTGTTCGAATGAACATTTCCAACGATCTGTTGGCACAGTTTAGGTGCAATTAATCCGAGTTTAGGCGCCGATTAATTATTGTAGATGAAACTTGGATACACCATTATATGCCCCAAACAAAAATACAGTCCAAACAGTGGACTGCAAAGGGGGAACCGGCTCAAAAAAAAGCAAAAACTGTTTTCTCAGCTGGAAATGTGATGGCGACTGTTTTTTAGGATAGTCATGGAGTTATTAATCGACTATCTTCAAAAAAGAAAAACCATTACAGGAGCATACTATACATCATTACTTGATAAGCGGAAGGCAGAACTTGCAGAAAAAGAAAAGCCTTACTCCCCAGATCTAGCCCCAAGCGACTTCTTTTTGTTCCCTCAGCTAAAAATTGCGCCGGGAGGATAGAGATTTTCGTCAAATGAAGAGGCAATGACTTTAAATAATTACTATTATTGTATAGAATATCGCCGAGTACTTTTTAGACGGGTTACAGAGATGGGAACATTTCAGAAAAAATGTCTTGTATTTCTGTTAGGTCAGAAACTTTTCAGACCACCCTCGTATACGTGAATGATAAAAGAAACAGCTATTGTAAAAGCAATCGGTTCTTGTTAATCATAGTATCACCACTCTATAATAAAAATTTATCTAATATTATGTTTATATTACATAATTGTTTTGTAATTGACAACTATTGGTATTAATTTTAAAAAGGTACCTCATAATGTTCACATTGCAAAACATTTTTCAAGTTGTTAATGATGAGAAAATAGTAACTGCATTTCTTCAGTATAAAGAACATTCACCAAGAATGAAGGTATATTTAAACGACCATAAAATTAATATTTAATTTGGTAAAAAAAGTATATCAGATATGCTACACACAAAATATTAGGAAAAGCATCGGAATAAGGACTGAAATATGGTTTGCTGATTCCAAAGAAAGTTTAGAAACTGCAAGAATTTACATAGAATAGGCTAATAACATCAAACTGTAAAGCAATAATGTAAAAAAAAAATCGAAAGATTATGGCGATCAGCTAAATGGGGAAATAAAAGAAAAAGAGGAATAAAGTGGAATTTCCTAGCATCTTATTTAGCAGAATTCATGTGGTGCACTCAACTTGAAGAAAAATATATGTTTTCTCAAATTTTATTAGATAAAAAAGATTTTTGATTAGAAATGAATATTATATATATAAATGATTGAACATATAATTTAAAATATGAAGAAGTTGGTCAGGGTTGCGGTTTTTTTTTTTTTCTTAATTTATTTATTGATATTTACAACTGTACATAAATACATCAAGTAAATTTGAGGAAATCATAATCATATGGTACAAGCATGTAGAGAAACTACCCAATGGTAGCACTCTAAAACCATTTTTACAATATAAGGTCTCGAGGCCATCTTCTTTTCAGATGCCTCGGACGATTGTCCAGAATAAAAGAGGAAGCAAGATTAGAAACTAATGGGTTTGAGTGGTTAAGGAGTTTGTAATAGAAGGATTGATATCTGGTTCGGGCTAGATTGGTTACAAATGGAACATTAAGGTCTTTCTGGATGATTTTATTTGTGACAAAGTAGGGAGCATTTAGGATTTTACGAAGAATTTTGGATAGTAAAGATTGGATTCTGGAGGAATTTGATGGTTTAATGGAGCCCCAGAGCTTAACGCTGTATGTCCAGATAGGCCTTATAATTGTCATGTAGATCAGTCTTTTGTAATGAATTGGAAGGGTTGCGGTTAAGAACTTAGCCAGGGCTAAAGATACAAAAAACAACTAAGAACATTACAACAATAAGATACAGAAAGGTAAATTAAGATAGGATAAATATTATGTAAAAAATAAGTGAAAAGAAAATTATATACAGCATAAGTAATTACCACATTTTTGATTTTGATGATGTATAAAATTGCACCGAAGATTCAACAATTGGAAAATTTATCGAATCAATTATCACTAAATTTATAAAAAATGTAATAAATTATAAAATGAATATCAAAGGAATCGACCAGCACTATGTCACTATATTTAAAAAAATAAACATATAATAATTTATGGCTGTTAAAGCTTGTGCTAATTTAGCAATATTTATCGTAAGGGTACCAAAGTACCCACTCCCTGATGAGACAGAGCATTATATACATAAAAAAAAGGAAGGAAGACATAAAGTAGTATTAATATAAAGTAAACTTGAATAAACAATGATAAGAATAAAAAATTATGTAAACTAAACGGTTAAAACAGTAAACAGATATAAAGGAGACGCATATAAAACAAAAAAACAGAAAAGTAGATGTGAGAACACAAAATTTAAACACATTAACAGAAGCAAAATGAAGAAGAAAGTTGAGATTAAATAAAGGTCATGAAAGAATAAATAAAAATAAAATGAATAATGATAATATTAAATGATAATAAGTGAGCTAAGAACAAATCAGGACCACCTACCAACAGGTAGATTTGTTCTTTGCTGATTTATTATCATTCCCTGATGAAGCCATGCAAAGTGGAGCGAAACATCGGACAATAAATAGTTGAAAACTATTTTATTCTTTTTTGACCGCACCCCTGACCATCTTCTTCATATTTTAAAAATTAATTTTGTGTTTTTATTAATTTATAAGAAGTGGCAATACTATAATTAACAAGCACCTGACAATCTAGTTACCTGTCAATGGAGTTCCCTCTTTCAACAGCTCTTCAGTAGTTTCGATACCCCTCTGTCTTACACCATTAAAAAAACCAATAATATGATCCATAACACTTAATGTACTGTTTTCAAACTGGTTATACACTGTATCCAAATCCAGTAGCTCTGCCGAAACTGGATCTAGAATCTCAATCGAGACTTTGCCTTTCTTGAGTATAAACGGTACAACATTATGTGACACATGGATGATATTTTTTTGATCAGCCCTGTAAAAATATTTTTTATTAAAGTTCTGTGATTAGAGGGCCAAACTTCAAAGTAGGCTATTGTAAAAAAAAAATTCAAAATAGGGTCAGAGTTACCAGTACAAAGAATTATAGTCTTTATAAATGCTTAAAATAATACATTACAATTAGAAAGAAAAATTAAATCAACAACAGAGACCATTTTATTATAAAAAAGCAACATGGAAACCTTATTATAATAATATTTGAAAATATCAATAAAGAAATAAACCAGACCCAAACTTATATAAACAATATAATCCACTTAAAAGAAAATTATTAGGAGTTCTGTGGTTAATCAACTGCATCTAAAAATGACAGGAATTCCATCTCAACCATAAGGCCTGGGTGACCGAGTTTAATGGAATGGAAATCCCAGATGGGTTTGAAAAGATACGGGTTCGATTCCCATCTGCGTCGGTAGCAGATTTATTTTATGCCAGTGTTCAGGCAAGAACAACTTCAAGATGGGCATCAGGACTAAAAAAACAAACTACTTAAATGAAATGAGATTTTTAATTATAAATAACTTTTTAATTGCTAAATAAATTATGATTTTTGACTATTTTATATTAAATTTATCTAATATAGATCAAGAATTAATTGGAAATTGCAGAGAGCTTTTTAGAAGTCTATAAGCCACCAGATGGGAAGTAATTTTCAATAATGAAAACATCCAAAACAAAAAAGTATCATTCAGAACAAACAGTACAACTCTAAAAGAAATAATTTGTTGTTAGGTAATAACTGTATTGACTAAATCTTATATAAGCATGCATCTTCCTCAAGTCAAACTACTACTAAAAAATGAATAGGTAAAGAAAAATTTCACTAATACTGAGTAATGAAACAAATAAGGTTTTAAGATTCAGATTGATCATCACATTAGATATTATATAAGCTGTTATTTTTCCTTAATCTAAAAAAAATATACAATTTTATAATTTTAAAGAAAATAAAAAACACATAAATCTACTCTGAAAATTTGTGTTTATTGGGACCAGGGAATTGTCTATGTTACACGCTCTGTTGTTATTGAACCTATCAGCCATGCTTTTCCAACCTATTGTCCATATAAACAATTCTTTTAAGCCAATATATTGGTTAAAAAATTACGATTTAACAATAGGATTTAATATATGTATATATAGTTGACCGTAAAAATTGATATATAAGAAGATGGTCAGGGTTGCGGTCAAAAGTGAAACAAAAATAGTTCACAACTATTTATTTTCCGACGTTTCGCCCCGCTTTGCAGGGCTAAAAAGATACAAAATGATACAATGATAAGAATAAAAATACAAAGATATTATTATATTATATTATATTTTTATTCTTATCATTGTATTATTATTCATATCATTGTATCTTTTTAGCCCTGATGAAGCCCTGCAAAGAGGGGCGAAACGTCGGAAAATAAATAGTTGTAAACTATTTTTGTTTCACTTTTGACCGCAACCCTGACCATCTTCTAATAGGATTTAATGTTCAATTGATTATATAAAGAAACCTTACCAAAATCCTGAAGCATTACGAGCAATTGCATGTTCCATGATACTCCTTCTCAGTATTACTCCAGAATAATCTTGAGAGCTAGAACTTTTGACAGATTTTCCCACAGCTTTGACATCTCCTTGATAAATAGTGTATTTCTTTTCCTCATCACTTAATTTCTTAATATCGGGATTGACTCCTAGGCGTTGAGCTCGCTAATAAAAAATTTAATTTGTGAAAGTTAATTATTATAATAGAACAGAAGTAAAATGATTAAAAACTTACCTCTATTAAATTGATGGACCAACTGCAATTCAAATATAACCTTGTGCAAACCCCAACTATGACAGCGTCAATCCCTAAAGCGATAAGTTCCCCTAAGAAATCCATTATTTTTAGTTACATCACTTGAGCCTCATGTTAATTATAATAGGAATTATTACGGTTAAATTTTGTCATTGTTTTCAACTTAAAGTTCTCTAAGGTTCATGACTGTTATCGTCCAAAGATGTATAAATTTGCTGGACAACAGGTACCTACAATTAAATTACATTTTCAGAAGAGGTTCTCAACTGGATAATTTGATACCAAAAAATCTAATGATAGCACACCTACTGAATATAAAAAACAGAAGGGACAAGATTTTACAGAATTTACAAATGATTTTTAAAATAATCTTTTAAATTCCGTAATGAAATGTTTTTTTCAACCACCTGAAAAACGAAGAAAGGGTGTACATTCTCGGTATTAAAAATAGTTTAATCAACATGTTATAAAGAAAAAAATTACTATTATAAAAAAGAAATAATGTAAACAATTTATGAAAACGATTTTGCAAATGAAACTTAATAAATCATGTTATATTACTGTATAGGTTTAATTTTTACCATACGTATCATATATACGCAGACTTGGTGTATGAAAGTGACACTGGCCCCGTAGGCGATAGGTCTCGACAAAGCATTTTGTGAGAAGCGTGTTTTAGGACTTTAGATACAGTGAGGAGTAACCAAACGAGATACCCGTAGTGTCTAGGATTAGTCTCGAGCAATATCGGTATAGTTTAAGAGAGAACATTTCAGATAGAGGAATGAAACTCAGGGAAGATATTTATTTATTTGGGGAGATAAGGCCCTGGACTAAAATCTTTGACATGGGTGAGTTTCAAGAATATAAGCAAAAAACTATCTCGCACAATTTAAAACTCTAGTAACACCATACTTCACTACCGGAGAGATGTATTTTACAAATGTACTGTTCAAACTCTTATTGTAGTTTTGTTTTTCAGATCCCTCTGGTAGTTTATTGTATTATTTTTGTATTTTCACTTTATTGAAAAATCAAGGTCATTGCATTTTACTCAAACAAATTTGCAATACATAACAAATAATAATAAGTTTTTATACAAAAATATTGTTCCTTAACATAACGGATTCCGAGAGGCTCGCGCATTAACGTACTCTGATTGAGGCAAGACGAACTACATACTTCAGGGCATCATGTGCCGACTCCTGATTGCTATACTTGCCTATATATTTTTATGAAATGACTTCAAGGTCATGAAGACTACCAGTCTCCAAGACGCCCAGACCTTTGGCACTTCGGATGCCATTGGTACACAAAAGTCACCGTAAATCGGGTGTTGGGTGAGAGGCTAGTTTCTAGACCTCTGGAGTCCAAGTCCAAACCGAAGTTCAGGTTCCTATTGGGGAGAGAAAAGTTTAGACTAAGGGAGATCCCCTGGAAAATATATATTATATTTAGATTTCTTAAAAGTGCATTCAAGTTTCCGTGGCGACTGACAGAATGGTCAAAACCGATTCAGACCTGATCTTGTTGCTCCATACACATCTGGACTGGGACTCTGCTTTGGGCCAGGACACAACATACCCCAATCTCTTCCAAAGCAAAAATGTAGACAAAGAGTGGGGAAGGGGGTGTTGGTCACACTTCCAGAGTTCAGGTTCACTTTGAGGTTAATAGGAATGTTCGACATTGTAATCTTAACTGAAAAAAGATCCTACCAAAATGATTGGCCCGCACTCATCACCAGATGATGGATGAATTCTTTGGGGATACCAATCCCCAAAGAATTCATCCATCATACCTTCTGCCTTTTTGGCTTCACTTTTTATGGCAGCCTACCTTCTTCATTATACTTCTTCCCCCAAGCTTTACTCGCCACTTTCTTCTCAGGTCGGGAGGACGGATCTTGATTTATCTGGCCCGGTCCGATCATCTAAAGGCGCCGAAGGTCATCGCATTAGTCTTCTTTCGGAAACAGTAAACATTCCATTCAAGGTTGGCTAAGCTCTTTTCCACCATTCTAACAATTTGGGATTTTGGACCTAAAATAAGTGATTTGAGATCTTGCTTGTATTCCATGCTGTTCTTTATGATACCAGGAGGCTGCATGAAAGATTAGATAATTTTTATAGAATTCGGTTCCAAATTTTGGCACTCAGAATGGAGCATTTTTTTAGAACCAACCAGAACATAAAAATCTAAATAAGGGACTTTAATCAAATGAAACCAACTAATGTCTGATACAGCTATCTGAAGATTCAAGCAAGGCTAAGGTCACATTTTAACTACTTTGTTTTAATTCTTAGCTAGATTTTGGTGATTTTAGTTTGTGGTGTACTTAAGAAAAGCAGAAATTGTGGAACGAATCATTATGTTGAAGTTTAGCATAAAACATTGTAATAATTTTGTGAAAAAGTTACTGATGTATTAGTTTTCCTAATATCTTATAAGTTAACAGCTTAGGCTTCGTTTCGAACTTCCAAGTTGATTAAATTGGATTCAATGTGACATTTTACCAAATTATTTATTGTTCAAGGCCGTTTCATGGGAATTATGATGTTGAAAACATCAAGATAGTAATCAGGTATTCCGGTGACATCACTTGCAAGTATCCTATCTTTTTCTCTAAACGAAGTTACATTAGAATTAATCTTATATAATTTGGAAACATTTTGATTGAATCCTTTGTCAGTATCTCAAATTAAATATTTTATATAGAAAAATTATATGATAATCATTGTGTAGCTGATGAGTTTATTTCTTGTGTGTTCCATATTGAAGGCAGAGTTATTTAAACAGCTGATGTAATGATACGTAGACGTATACGAATGATGTACTATGGCACGTTATCATTGTTTGTTTGAAGTAAAGTAGTTGTTCTCTTCGCCATACAACAAATTATTAGTTTATTAATAAAATGGGTGGTGGTCCGAGCGTACCAATTCCTGGAGGAGGAACTGAAGGATACCATGTTTTGAAGGTTATTCAGTTTCAAATTGTTTTTCAATAATAACAGCCGCTTTGAGATAACATTTAGTTCTCCTTGAGCCAATTAAAATATTTTTCATTCTACAATTCGTTGGTTTCATTATGTCCTCTATTTCCCTCAGGTCCAAGAAAAGTCTCCTGGACAAGCTGCTGGATTGGAGGCATTCTTCGATTTTATTATTGCAATTGATAACACAAGATTGGTATGTATCTAATTATGAAATGAAATAAAAGGCTATCCATATTTTATGGACCCTTTGAGTTCTTAGCATTTGGTTTCTTTTTATTATTAGTTCAAAATATTTGTCTTAACAATAATAAGCTACTTCTGATACTAAAAGATTAATTGATAAGACTTTAGTGGTCTGAGTTGTTAACACCTGTCAGTAGATTTTCTTCTGAATTGAGCATTATTTAATCCAATTAATGATGTTTATAAGGATAGTACCAATAATGTTCTTTAAGTTTGAAATATTAACTGTTAAAATTGTAAACAGTGTGAATGATATATACATGTCCTATGTTTGTTGTATATTCTTTTCTCTTCAACCATTATCTTAGGGATTTAGGTATTATGAGATAAGAAATAAAAAAAAAGATATATTACTTAGCATTACTTATGTTCTCTTAAATAATTTCCATAATATACATTTATTGAAGATTTCATACATCACAGAATAACTCCTTTTATTAATTATTATTAGAATAGTGATTTGAAAAATTACCTATGATTGGCTGAATCATTTAAATTGATAAACGTTACAGTTTCTATGATATTCAATTATAGAATTTTTGTAGTAAATCGAAAACAACTTTATTTGCAGTCGAGCTGACATTAGTTAAGGGCCCAGCTTCAAGTAGACTTCATTCTTTTCAAGTTTTCATGTTTAAAGTTGATCTTATTTAATTAAACGTATTCATAATTAGACAAAATGTTTTTATAAAAAAAAAAAATTAAAAAGAATATGTCTATCTTTTTAAGTGATGGATACATTTTGTTCTGTGAATCTTCTGAAGTATAATTTACTCATTTATTGAATATTACTTTTTTCTTTATTAGTTTATTAAAAGTATTTATTCTTATTATTCTAATAATTTTTAGGCAAGAATATTTCTCTATTTTTAATTTATAAACAATATGTTCTACATTTCGCCTGCCATGCAATGTTCAGGAACAAACATTTTATTTGCAGTACAGACTCGAACCCTAATTGTATTAACCTACACTACTTTGGAGTTTGAGTCTGTACTAGAGGGTGCTAATGAAATTGCTGTTCCTGAAGATGGCATGAAAGCTGTAGCCTAAAGGTAAAACATATTGTACATTTGTTTTTATATTTTCTATTATAATTATAATTTTAAATTATTATTTTTTTAAAAGTTACAGCAGTATTATTGCTAATTTATCTTATTTAATTTTGATGAACGTTTGTTAATTATGTCATCATAACTTGTAAAAAAAAAAATTCTTGCAAATTTATTTGTCTGTTTTATTTATTTATTTTGTTTTTATGTGGGTTATGGTATGGATAATATCAAAGATTTTTTCATTTGTCGGAGAACCATACTTCCTCTATTTTATGTATGTGAGGAAGTAAGATTGTTAATAAACTATTGGACAAAAATTATTGATATATCTTTCTATTTTGTTTAATGTACAGGATCAAGATAATGACACACTTAAAGAACTACTTAAAGCTGGTATCGACAAAGAACTTACCATGACAGTCTACAGCAGTAAAACACAGACAGTGCGGAATGTAAAAATAACACCCAGTAATACGTGGGGAGGCCAGGGACTTTTAGGTGTGAGCATCAGATTTTGTTCCTTTGAAGGAGCTAATGAAAACGTGTGGCACGTTTTGGTATGTTAAAGTTATGTATGAATTCATATTTTTTATTTATTTGTTTTTAATAATCTAATATCTGTTGATTTCTTGCAGGAGGTCCATCCTTCATCTCCTGCTGAATTGGCCGGTTTGAAGCCGTTCTCTGATTATATTATTGGAGCTGATTCGGTTTTACACGAAAGTGAAGATCTTTTTACTCTAATCGCTGCTCATGAAGGCAGATGTTTGAAATTATATGTTTATAATATTGATCAGGATTCTTGCAGGGAAGTTACAATCACACCAAATTCTAATTGGCCTGGAGAAGGGAGGTAAAAAATACATTATTATTATATAAAAACATAAATCATGTTAAATCAATAATAGTTATATTTAGTGCCAACAACTACTTATTATTTTTATTTATTTATTTATTTTTTTTATAATTGTTCAATAGTTATAGCATTGTAAATGGCCAGGATTGTCTTTTGCATGAGACTGTACTCGCCATATTCCATTTATAATTTATTTTTGTGGTAAATTGACACAAAAAATATGTTTTTATTTATTGTTTTTTGCTAACCACACCCTCCCCCCTCTCCATCTTACAAAAAAAATTAACTTTGGAACAATTATTGAGAAATGGTCCATTCAATATATTGACTTCGTTTTCATTATTTTTAACTATAACTTATCAGCATTTGACGTTTACCTACAAATATGATGATATTTGACATTTACATATAAATCTTTCCTTAAGAGTTCTCAAGAACTAATTTTAAAATAATAACGATAATTTAGTCTAGGTTGCGGCATTGGATATGGATACCTTCATCGTATACCAGTTAACAGCGTAGAACTAGAAAAACAAATGTTATTACCCCCTCCTCCTATTAAACAACCATCTGATGTTGCTCCTAAATCACCAGACCTTCCAGAAGCTTCTGCACCATTAAAGGTTGGTTTTAATGCTTTATAAGTGCATGTGTATAAATAAATAAATTACTTTGTTCTATGGGATGTATGATATTAAATTTTAATTTTCTAATTTAAATAAGGAGATCACCTCAGGGTAGTATCCTTGGTCCTATCCTTTATACAGTTTTCACAGCTGACATCCCAACCCATCCTAACACTATCCTCACCACGTATGTCGATGATACATGTCTATTGTCAGTGAACAATGATCCTTACATTGCATCTAAAACCCTCCAATCCCACATCACCACCCTTGAAGAATGGTGCCAAAATTGGAGGACTAAAATTAATTCCAATAAATCCCACCAAATCACATTTACCCTTTGTCCTAAACCAATGACCTCTTGTCCAACAGTATCCTTTAATAATATCCCACTTATTCCTGTCGAACAGATCCGTTACTTAGGTCTACATCTCGACAAACGACTGACATGGAATCCTCATACTAGACTGAAAAGACAGGAAACTGCTCATCAATTTCGACTATTACAACATTTACTAGACAAATGGTCAAAATTGCCAATCTATTACAAAAGACTGATCTACATGACTACTATAAGGCCTATCTGGACATACGGAGTTGAGCTTTGGGGCTCCACTAAACCATCAAATTCCTCCTGAATCCAATCCTTACAGTCCAAAATCCTTAACGCTCCTTACTTTGTCACAAATCAAGTCTTCCATCATGACCTCAATGTCCCATATGTTGCGGATTTGGCCAAAACCAGATACCATTCCTTCCATGTAAAACTTCCCAACCACCCAAATCCACTTGTTTCGAACCTGGCTTCTCTTTCATTACCTAATAATCCTCCTAGGCGTCTGAAAAGAAGATGGCCTCGAGATCTCCTCCTTTAGAAATGTTCTTTTCTTCAATAGGTAGATTCTCCACATGTTTGTATCATGTCACTATCTCACCTACAGCAAATTTACTTGTTGTATATACGTTATACAGTTGTAAATAACAATAAATAATTGATTAAAAAAACAATAATAATATAAAAATAAGGAGATCTAAAACGTAATGTACGAGGGTTATTTTTACCATCGATAAGATTATAAGATAATAGATTACAAACTACATTAATTCTCTCCTACATCTATTCCACAAAAGAAGACTAATCTGTTAACAATTTTGTTTTTTTTTCAATTGTGGTATTTTTAGTAATTGTTGTATGCATGTATATGATGTATTAAATAAAGAAGATTAAAGTATCTAATTACTTTAATGAAACTCATCCAGTAGAACCTGTAACATTAAGTTAATAGTATTATTTTTTATTATCTATTAATTTGTAATTAATTCCAGAGTGTTCCTGGTGTGGACGTTAATAGGGATCTAAGTGCTGGTATGACTGGACTTGCAATTCAAGGGCCGCACCCAGCCTTAGTCGGAGGTACTACAACTGTACCTCAATACACCCATCCTACTCAGCCTCCTGTATTTACAACTTCTCAATATACAGCACCTACGCAGGTTATGGGCAGCGATTACCAAGCTCCGCAATATACAAGTGGTAATTTATCCTTTCTTATGGATATTCACTTACTTTTAGATGGGTACTTATTTTTCACCTCTATCTCCTATAAAGCTATTTGTTCAATTAAATAATTAAAGAGACTCGAAAACTGTTATTTAGTTATTATTACAAGAATCAAAACGAAGCTTACATTACTCAAGTGATTTAAAAAATGGTGTGATATTTAATACTATCGATTTACAACTTCTTTAGAATTTTTTAAGGATAACACAAGATTAATGATTAATTTGGATAGTTGGCCAGTTCGTAATAGAATAGGATCATAATAAATTTTATCATTAGTAACAAAAATTATCCACATTGTCTCAATCTTCTTTATTAAAACAAAATAAAATGTCGAATGTTTCGGCCGATCCAGCCTTCATCAAGTACAATCTTTATTTTAGTATCACAGCCTTACATTGATATATCAAAATTTGCGGACTATTATATCCAAGTCAATTTAACACAGTTGAAGTGAACCTGTTTGTCCCTCTAGCATTTATTAATAATTTCTATCCTTCACAATGTTCGTATTCTTCTATCATTAACTGCTTACAATACTTAAAAAAATTATTAAGTTATCATTGAAAAATTCAAAACAAAGCTTACATCTCTCGAGAAATATGAAAAACTGCCAAATATTTAATACTATCGACTTACAACTTCTTTGGAATTTTTGAGGATAATGTAGGATTAACAATTATTTGGATGTTTGACCAGTTCATGATTGAATAAGACATTTTGTTCGGACATCAGAACAGTTTGGGAGGAAACAAGCAAGACCTTAATAAATAAGATATATCAATAAAATATTTATAAAAATAAAATAAAGAAATGAAATCTTAAAACAAAACTAGTTCATTGTTTTTTTAATTTTTGAAGTTTATAATTTAGGGGCTTGTAAAATTTCATTATAATATCAGAACCAGAACTGTTGGCGATAATGTCACATAGGGCGTTGAATTGAAGATGGATTAGAATTAAAACTGAAATGAGTTCCAGTTATGTTAATCAGAATGGCTCATACTTTAAACTACTAATCATTTAATAATCCAGAACTGTGATAAGTTATTAATTTTTTAAAGAATCTTTTTCTAAAGTGTTTTACAGAATTAACAGCCTAAGTGAGAAATTTCAATATCTATTTTCATTAGACTTTAACTTTTTCAATATATAGGAGAAATAAGATCTGAGTAAATTTTAGATGCATTACAGAAGGTATTTAGATAAGAAAAAATATTGATATGGATTAATGTAATGCATTGAAATAAAAGAATAATTATTTACTGAGGGAACAGAATAGGCAAAAGAGACATAATAATGGTTAGTCAACTAATTTAATTTTGATGGGGGTTGAGTAATTTTGCTTTTGACAGGTTGACTTGAGGAGTCACCATTTTGTTTTGTGGCCAGAAAATGATATGAATAACTGCTTCGCTTAGTTGTGAATGTTGTCAGTGCGAAAAGACAGATGAGTCTCTATATATCCAATACTGGGATTGGTACCTGTTCTACTGCTGCTTCTGAGATGGGCTAGAGATAATGGGGTCTCGACCTCCGGGTCATTCTCCCTCTCAGTGTCACACTCGGAGCTGCTTCTAGCTTGTCATTGTGTCTCTTTTGTCATGCCTATCAAGGGCTCTTAACTAAGTGATAAAGGGCCAGAGCTCTCAAAGTCAGCCTGCAATAACCAGCGAAGTCTGAAAAGTGTTTTTTAGCAAAACTATTGTGAAAATGTGCATACAATGTACTGAAAAAAACGTTTAAGCCCATTAATAGTGGCACCAACTTCGAACAACTCGTTCATACTTAAAATTTAAATTTTTCAGCGATACTTTTTTCAAACTTGGATACATTGATTATACTCTATCAGTTCATAGTCTATCTAGAATTAATCTCAATTGTTTATTTGTTAATCAAATTAATTGTGCTGGTATAACCGCAAATTTTGATCTATCCTTAGTAATATATATATATCGTTTATACCTGCCCACGCTCAGCGGAGAAGGGGGTGAGTTAAAGGAAAATAATAATAATAAAAAAAAAGTATAATCGCCAAAAGGGAAAAAAGACAAAACAATAAAGAATAAATTGCTCCTTAGGCGCCACATTATTTTTTCCTTGGAAATAACGAAAACCCACAATATACCCTTATATAAATAATAATCGAATTATAAGCACTGGCAAATACCTTTACATGTAGATAACAGAAAATCTAGGGGTGTTGCCTTCCACCTGTTGAATTATCGAAATATTAAGTAAACATAACAAAAAAAAATAGGTAAAATTAACAAGTTGAAAGCAGTGTACATGCATAAGAATGAACAGAAGAACTATATGTACAAAAATTTAATGATAAAAAGAAATATATGTACACAGAATGAAGAAGGAAAGAAAAGAATTCATATCAATTAATAAAACAATGAGAACTTATAGGTTGACTTA
>NW_027105794.1:48033-64968 GCF_000696795.3 Halyomorpha halys
AAAGGAAAATAATAAAAAAATAATCGCCCAAAGGGAAAAAAGACAAAACAATATAGCATAAATTGCTCCTTAGGCACTACGTTATTTTTTCATTGGAAATAACGAAAACCCCGAAACAATATGCCCATAATATACCCTTATATAAATAATAATCGAATTATAACCACTGGCGAATACCTTTACATGTAGATAACAGAAAACCTAGGGGTGTTATCTTTCACCTGTTGAATTATCGAAATATTAAGTAAATATAATAAAAATAAATAGGTAAAATTAACAAGTTGAAAGCAGTGTACATGCATAAGAATGAACAGAAGAACTATATATACAAAAGTTTAATGATAAGAAGAAATATATGTACACAGAATGAAAAAGGAAAGAAAAGAATTCATATCAATTAATAAAACAATGAGAACTTATAGGTTGACTTATAGCTTAACTTTAACTTAAATGATTAACCTTATCAACTATTATTTACATTACTGCACAAAGGAATATAATAGTGATATTAAAATAAAATTTAGTTTGAACCCCACGTAGTCTTTGAGTGTACTCCTGGCAGAACACAAGATTGTCTGATATTTCCTTTCCGGTCACCGTCTCACCACTCCAGAATTATAGAGATATAATCTCTAATGATGTAATGCCACAACTCTCTTCTCTAGGACGTGCTGAAGATTCCCCTTCACAAAACCAAAGCCCACTCGTCTAAACATATCACTCGTGTTTTTGGCTTTCCCCATAATCCCTTTTGTCTACGCAGATATCGCCGGTGTTTTTATCTTACCATGGGAATCGTAACACTGGTTTTGGTCAGTTATAATGTACTAAATGCATCGTTATTATGACTACCCGATTCAGTTTACTTCCATTATTTTTCATGTATTCCACTTTTTTTTTTTTTTTTTTCCAGTTTTTCTTCTTTTTGTAAAGTATTATATCCTGTCATATTTTTTGAGAAATTGGTAATAAACATAAGAGAGCACAATTACACCATATTTACAGAGATATATATAAACAAATAATAAATAGAACTAGCAAAGTCAGCGGATTCCAACAGTAAGGGATTAGTCCTTAGTAGAGATACTGTTCATGACTGAACAGTAACTCTAATTTTCTCAGTCATTTGTTATAATTTAAATATCTTATCGTACCTATTAATTAAAATACCTTCTTAAAATTTACAGGTACACAAAACCCTTACGCAAGCACTGTGTACCAATCACACCCTGGGCATTACCCAGCTGTAGCCAGCGGAAATCCTTACCAGGGCTCCCAGTACCCTGATAGTCAGTATGCACCTGGATCATATCTTCCTGAGTATCCTCCGACAACTGTTATTCAGGTATTTTAAGTTTTGTCTTTTCGCTTGAAAATTATGCTGATTCTTTTTGTATATTCAGATAATTTAATATAAACTAATTTCATTAGAGCTTAAAAGTGATTCCGTGATTTGGTTGGTCTTTTCAACTTTCAAGGATGTTGAGATATTTAATAAATAAAATATAAAGTTAAATAACCCAAAAAGAATAAATAAATATGAATATTTTAATTTCATAATAATTATTTAAGTTATGAGAAAAATTGAGAAAGAAAATATACCTAACTTATGAAATATCTAATTGAAATATTAAAATGAAAGAGATAAAGTATAAAGTAATATGAGACAAGAGGAGTAATCAGTAAATGTGACAGTAATATGTGATGAATTTAATTTAATAATTTGTATTGGAGGAAGATAGTCCAGATGGCGGTCAATGAAGGTATCAAAAACTATTTATTGTTAACGTTTCGCCCCACTTTGTAGTGCTTCGTCAGGGCTGATAAGAATGGTGTTCTGTACCAACTGAGTTTAGCTTTGAAGCCTTTATTGACCACCACCCGGACTATCTTCCTCCAATGTAATTTAATAATATGGGTAAGGAAGAACTAGAAAGAAAAGAGTGGAGAAGAAAAAGTCGTTTAAAAAGAAAGATGAGGAAAAAAAAGGAAATAAAATGTAAAAAACGAACCTACTTGGTCAAAATCTTTAAGCCAAGTGCAAGGAATGGTGCGTAGCAGCCAGGAGTTGAGTTAAATAATTTTTTTTTTTAAGTTGGAGAAAAAGATTAAATGAAACGAAAAAAGTAATTTTATTCTGGCACATCTAGTCCCGCGAAGAAGAACTGAATGATTAAAATAATATGAGTGTCTCCATTCATTGTATTTTTTTATGTTTACAGGAGTCTTGGAGACCTCCAGCAGCTTCAGAAATCGGTACTACGCAGCATCTCTTTCCGCAACCACCACAGAGTAATATAGCAACAGTCATGCCGTCCATTCCACAAAATGTTCCTGTGCCTTCAAGTAAGTTACTCTGTAGGATGGAAATTCTTTAATATTAGCACTAAATAATCAATTAATACTATATTCCTGTTTACAACTTGGTGAAATATCAATTTTTACTACTTGTTTTTCTTTGAATTTAAAAAAAAAAAAAAAATGTTAAAAAATTATGATTGTTTATAGAAAATGATGTTATGATTGAATAAGTTAATACGAAGAGAAGATGGTTGGGGGGTGCGGTCAGAATATAACACAAATAAGTTGAGAGAACTTATTTAATAGTGCCAACGTTTTGGCCAGAATTTCTAGCCTTCATCAGGGCTAAGAATTAAAAATTAAATTATGGTTCAACATTGCTTTAACAACCGACATTGCTATATCCAAGGTAGGAAAGTGGGGGAATTAGACTGTTAACTAATGACCTTAGATTCAAAAGCTAAAAGATATAAAATATTAGTGTAATGAAAAATTTAGTGTTGGCTTACAATAAATTGTTTAATTACTATTTGAGTTCTTTTGACTGCCACGAAACATCTCCCCTAAGTTTCTATTTCACTTACTCGTATATGGAATATATAGTAAGGGGAAGTATTGCAATCATGCTAAATTTCAATTTTGGATTTTTGACAAAAATACATGTTTTAAGTTTCCCCGAGTCCAAATAACAATACTCGCAAAATGGTCTGTGGGTGTATGAAATGCCTAGCTCAAAACTGAAAAGTCGTTCGAAATTTAAATTACATATTTAGATTAAGTTCTAAATTCCTACATTTTGTATTCGCATAATACAAAAGAAAAAAAAAACTGGCCAGATAATTGAAAGTATTGAGAAAGAGTGGGTGAAGATAAAAAATATCCCGGAGACACCAACCAGATCCAAACAATATTTTGATTTAGAGAAGTTACCAGGGACGAAGCTTCACCATTGTGTGGTGTGTAGTAACAAAGGAGGAAAAGAAGTGACTCGTTTGTATGCGCTGTAAAAAGGGAGTCCATGGGGTTTATGTGGGGAACATTTTTGTCAATGATTTTTTTTTATAAATTAAATAAATACAGTTATAGTAAAAAATATGTTTCATTTGAGTAGTTTGATATGTCCCTTACACATAACAGAAAGAATTATGAAAATCCATTTACATTTAAGGAAAATAATTAAAATTCTGTGTAAACTTAATTAAAAAGGTACTATTTTTTCAAAAATCCTTTAGCAATTTATACAAAATATGTGAAAATAAGCTCAGCACTAAAAGGGTTAATTGGGATCCTTCTCTGTGTTTAGTATTATATATATATAATCTGGACAATTTAAACATGGAATTTTATATAAGAATCTAGATTGATTTTTTGTATCAATTCTGTCCTTCAATTTACTATAATAATTTTCAATTTTATTGTTGGGTCTATTACTTAAGGAGTGTTCATTAACATCGTAATCTTTAAATGATTTCTGTATATGTTCAGATAATCATTATTTTAAATCCATAACATTTCCTATTATTTACTGTTTTGTTTTCTGTTTTATCTTTATAACTTTAATAAAATTTTATGTTATTCAGGTATTATTGATTCATCATTTGCTGGAAAAGCTGTGACAACCCCAATATCTCTTCCAGGAATGCCACCAATCACCGTGAGTGCAACACTACCCTTCAATACAATTGAAGCTATCCAAAATGAAAAGCAGGCCAATACTACTATTGCCGCCACTCACTAACATTAAGGAACTGTAAATTTATTTATTTTTTAGTTTTTCATTTATGTTTTGTTTTTATATAAATAAATGAAATAAATGCATTATTTTACTCATTAACATAATCATCGCTAATGAAATTCTATGCCTACTTTTAATAAAATATCTTTTCTTTCTTATTAAAAATTGTTTTATATACATATATATTTTTAAAAATTATTCTTTGTTATTTGTAGGAGCCAATAATGTCATTTAGGTTATTAAGAAACTGATGGTGAAAGTGAATGACTTGTGTTTTTATTGTGTTTCATGAAAATTATATAGTTTAAAATTATACATGTTTATTTATTTATAAATTTTAGTTGTTAAAGAAAAAGAATAAAAAATACACTGTAAAAGACAAAAAAAAAAATGGAAAAAATACAATAAACTTATTCAATGTTGGTCTGTATGTAGTTCCATCTTCCTCTATATAATATATTTATAGAATATTTAATTTTTACTTTCACTTACCCATTTATTTTCCATCCTACCCTGCCATTTGGGCAATATTAATGAAATATATTGTAAGTGGAAGTATCGCAAAATTTGGAATCAATGTTTTCAACGGAATCGTTTTTAGGCACTTCTAGGTTTTGATATTTAAGTCTTTACTGTCTTTCAGGACTATTGTGAGGCATTTCTTTGCGAGATCAATATGGCTACGTACCTACTTCTGTGCGGGACTCCTTATTGAGCTAATCTCTGGCCTCAACTATGTTCTGAGCTTCTTTTTCTCCTATAGCACTAGAGCTCTTATGTCTAAATATCGTCATGGCAACTAAGTTTTCAGATAATGATATCTATCCAGCTCTTATTTATCTGAAGCACTATACGGCCAACAAAAGAATGTATGTTCCCTTGTTTCATCATGAGAGAAGCATGTAGGGCAAGATGATTCATTCACCATCTAGCTAGAAAGGGTTAACTTAAATAAGCCTGAAAGCAACCTTGCTCAGTGAGTAATTGGATGAGGTAACAGTCTGAAGAACCATTAATTTTGTTTGTTCGAAATAGTTAACTATATCTTAAATCTCTTTTTAATAAAAATATCGATAAATATGAATTATGAAAGAATTACATAATTTCCAGAAGAAATGTTTTCCCAGATTTAACACAAATTTCTGGAAATAAGATTAGTAACATAAATGTATAATATACAATTGGAAACACAAGAATTAAAAAAAGAAATGAATATCTAATAAATAGGCTGGTAGAAGGTAATGAAGATGCATTATTCCTTATAGTACAAGAACCCAGAAATTTATATTCATATGCAAATATAAAAACTACTGCTCCTACAAAGAAATGTGTAATAAACTACATTATAGTACATCAAATTTCCTTTATTTTGAGTGCTGGCAGACATATGTACATCTTTTTCTTACTGAGATAAATGTTTTCAAATATCAAAGATTAGATTCGAACAAGAAGAAATTAACATTTTGTGAATTTATTGTGTCAAATATCATAAAAACTACTTCTACAAAAATAAACGTTTTAAATTATTTTACAGTAAATTTAACAAGCTGTAATTTAAGTGCTAGCAGACATCTGTATGTCTTATGGTTTTTGAAATAAATTTTTTCATCTATCAAACTTATTCTCGGAACAACTATAAATCAATATATTTTAGCAAATATCATGAAAACTACTATTTCTACGAAGGTTAAGGTCATGAACTTCTTTATAGTCCATTAAACTAGCTTTAATTTGATTGCTATAATAGACATCAGTACTCACATAGTTCCTGAGATATAGATTTCTCAAAATAAATCTTTCAGTAGATTTTTAAGAAATTTTGCTTTTTAAAAAGCTATATCTCCAGAACTATTGGACGTAAATAGCTCTTTTAGGGCTAACATTTCAGAAAATTTACTCTTCTTCAAATAACGTTCTCTTAGATTTTCTATTGTTGTTGGTAGTTTTTAAGATAAAGAGCTCGGAATGAAAAATTATTTTTTTTAAAGGTTTTGAAACAGTCGGCATTTTTTATTCCCCCCCTATACTTGGCAGACTTATCAATTTTGATTAGTAATTATACATAGTTTTCATTAAAGTAATCCAAAATTGGGGTGAGATAACTGCCTTTTTTTCTTGCTGGGTCTTTTACTAATACACCTACCAGTTTTAAGTCTAGTCTACCTGTTATCTTCTGAAGATAGATAAGAAGTATGGAAAACATTGTTTCAAAATGTTTAAAAACATTAATTTTTTTTAGATTTTTCCCTTGTTTAATTAAAATTTTACAATTCAAAAAGAAAATTTCACTAAAATTCCCTTATCCTTACTTATCTTTGTTCAGTTGATAGCATCTTAAGAAGATGAGGCTGGTGGAGGATTCCATCTGTCGTCTATGTATGGAAAACGAAGAAAAGGCACAACACAATCTGTGTGAATGTGAAGCCCTTGCATTCCGTACAATTACAGTATTTGGGACAGGACAGAATGGAACCTTAAGACATTAATATAATAAACCCAAAAGAATTATTGAGCTTCATAAGAAGCATAGGATTCATATGGGATATCTAGTGAAAAAGAAGTAACTCACAAAAGATCCAATTGGGTCGAACTGAGGAAGGGATTCCCGACCCTCAGTGTAATAATAATAATATCTTTTTTCAGCAGGGGACAATCCAAGTTAAGGTACGACGTTTTAAAAATGTAGATGACAAAACAGTAAATTCTTTTGATTTCTTTAGTTATTGTTTTAATAAACAGAAACTTTTACATCTAAATCTCAAAACCCTTTTTCTTGTTGCCAAGGAGAAAAATCTCTGCTGAGGTATGCTACTTTGTATAAGAAAATGCCTGTCCACTCAACCTTGACGGTTTTATTGCAAGTCTATGTAGAATTCTTATTGAAATTATACTGTCACCAAAGAACAATGCATATAAAAACGCCTATTATGGATGGGTGGATTGTGGTAATTGCAGAAAAGGGACAAAGTGAAGTCATTTGAGCGCTTATTCTTGAATATCATTTCAGTGTGTACTCATTTATGGAAGTAGGTTATCCGGAAGGATACTATTGAGGAATGAAGGCGACGACACCCAAAGGGAACACCCTCAGAAAATACTTTCCCACCCTACAATTTCGGTTGCTTGTGAAATCGGTCCACCCAAACTATTGGGTTTCACAATTCCTCAAGAGGGTTTTAGAACCTTTGCCTGGACATAGACAACCAAGGTCCATTTGTGGTGCCACCGAAACTGCTGAGCACGTGGTCACTACCTGTACTCCTTTTGAGATATTACGGACAAAGATGATGAGAACCACGGTAATTTACGAGGAGTTTCTTCAGTTGGTGAATGAGGAACATTTTCCGTGGTACAAGAATTTCATTTACGCTTGGAAGTGCCTAAGTGCTACCTCTATACGCTATCTTTGGTACGTTCTATCTTCTATTTTAAAATGATTCAGTACAACGTAAGGATTTAATAAATATTATGTACGTACCTATTTATGTAGCATAATATTGTCTATTTTGTAACCAATTAGTGTAAACTTCGGTTTTTGGTAGTCCATTATCTTCAGAACATCACCAGACTGGCGACGCCGAAACACCGCGAAAGAACTAGAGGACTAACTACATGTTTTTATGGTAAAATTAAGACGAGTTCAGTAGTTTCTGGCTCTCTTATGGAGTTCAAAGATTCTTCTTCCAATACCTTCGGACGTTATACTTAACTTATAAAGTAATAGTAACTCTTGAAATATATATACGTCTTTCTTTTTATGTCCTCTCAGAATGGCAAAATTATATGCAGTGCGTCGTTTTATTTTGTCAGCTTTATAAAAAATAAAAGCTATAACTGATCCGTTTAAAAAATATATATATTACAAATATAAATGATTGACCGTCAGTGAATATGAAGAGGATCTTCAACGAAGGGTGTAGATATAAACAAGTGACCCCATTGTTACACCTGCATTCATCACATCAGCCTTGACCTACACACTGGGTCGAAACGTCGGCAAATAAATAGTCAAGATTTTTTTTTTATGTATGCAGCTCTGACTATCACCTTCTTGAAAAATTAATATTGCAAAAGGATGATTGAAGTGCGATAATGAGAATCATAAATACTTCAGGCTCGCCGAGTTATAAAAAGATTTAAAGAGAAGTTTTAATCGAAACTGATTTTGATACGGGGGGGGGGGGTTTCAGACCACAAACAAGAAATACGATTGAAGGAAATGATTTTTTGAAATGAATATTTTAAACAGAGATGAGAAGAACATTATAAAAAGAAAAAATGTAGAAAAGACGATCATAGGAGTTAAAAGTCTCAGTAGTGCCGGTCCGATTGAGTGAGCTCCTATCTCCTAGTAAGAGAGTATGAGATCCTATTAATATGGCTGTTCTATGCTAACAGTACTATATTATTATTATTATGGAACCAATATTTTCAGGCTTAATTTATAAGAGGGAACCAATCATTATAAATACAATTGTATTACATTAATTCATTGGTGTTGGACTGCTACAATTGTGTGTTTTTTACTTCTTGTATCAAATGTATTGTACACTAGAAGTAACTAAAATTCGAAGATCTAGAATGATGGAGAGAAAACTACTCTGTTATTTCTATCCTTAACTAGAACTTCCCCTGTGGAGGCAGTCCATATAGTTTTTAAGTCTTTGACCACAAGAACCGAAAAGGTTCTCTCACCAGAACCATTTTCAATATTAACATCATTTTCTTCATCAGTGGAACTATATCATCTTGAGTACACATCCTCTTTTATATTTGCTGGCCACTTTACCTCCGTACCTCCTCAAGAGTGGTGAAATACCTTTTTTCCATCATATTTGACTAAAAAATAATAGATATTCTCTTAAAATGGAAAACAGAAAAAATCTTTTAAACACCAATGTTGGGTGAGAAACAACTCTTGAATCACTATTTAAAAAAAGTTGGATGGGAAATCAGGCTAAAATAGAAACAGGTACTTGTAACATCTTAAGAGTTTAGAAGAGTATTAGATACGAGGGTATCAAGATTCATTGACCTGATTTACATCTTTTGGCCTCCTCCAATCTCAACATGCCTCTGGATGGCATAGTGGGCACTCTTATCGGCTAAGGGTTCATTCGATAAATTGATAATGAACATGATCATATCAATCTATTATATCCTCATTGAAATGAAGTAAAAAAAAAAATACAAATATATAAACATATCATTTCTGTCCCCTAAAAAGCTATTTAAAAAAAAAAAAGCTTCAAGGATTCTAATCAGTGGAGTTTTGAGCAATACTATCTTGCAACATTCGGTATAAGTTAGTTTTGAAGTTCCTGCTATTGAAGTTAGTTCTGTAAACTAGTACTTAAAGATTATCATAGCTGAAAAAATCTGAGTTAATTAGCAATGAGGACATAACAAAAAATAATTTCACTTTGTCACCTTTAACAATACCTTGTCTTAACTGAGGCATACTATTCCGAAACCAGCTATTTTCAATTATCAATTTTGGTACTAGTTTATCAAAAGAGGGATAAAATAATTTCTTTCAATAACAGTTTATCATTCTATTGATTACATCTTTTATCTACTGATAATCAATACCAAAACTGATGAAAGATTTGAAGTTAGACTTAGCTGGATTTGGGATTTAACTCATGGTATCTAATTAATAGCCATAATTAAAACAATCATGAAAAGTATAATAAGGTAACATTCCTGATAAAATATTTATTGAATAAAACAATGATCGAAGAGAGGAATGAAAGATATGCATGATATAAAAATTATTGTAACTACATGACTCTTGGTCACTAAAATGGGAAATGAACTAAATTTATACTTCATAAAACAACTTTATTTTTATAACTAACACAAATTAGTTTCACACCCGTTTGAAAGAAGTAAATATAATTTGACTACTTTCATTGATTTTCCAAATCTATAACTAATATTCTTTTATATGGTACTGAAATCGACCCAAGAAAATAACGAAGAATGCTTATCTTGTACTCTTGTGGTATTTATGACTAAGCTTATAAATAAACCCAGCAAAAATGAGTATTAACTTTCTTATTAAATAAATTAATGCGAAGATTAGGCTTGTTGTTCAATTATAAAATATAAAATAGAAGATAAGGCCAAAAAAAAAATATAAAATAGTAACAAAACTTTTGGTTTAATACTTAGAAATTAAATTGAATTGGAAGTGCAATAATAAATTGGTACTTTTTTTAAGAAGACTGATTTTTAATATCACCTTTTTATTTTCATCTAACAGAGCAAACTCAAATAACTTAGTCGGCAGTTTAGAACTTTTATTTACAAATCACCTTGTCTACAAACAGGCAATAATATAGATATGTACAACATTAACTAGTCATTGTTTATATCACGATTTCAGTATCCCCAAGTTCCTCGTCGGTTGGCAGTTTTATTTTGTCTAATGGCAAATAATCAGGATCTATTAATGGTAATCCATTCTGTTCTCTTCTTCGAAGTTCTAAGAAAGCCTCCCTCTGAGCCCAATCTCTTCCTATAGGATCAGGTCTATAAGCTAGTAAAAATCCTCCAATGACCATAATGAGTGTAAAACCAAGAAACATTGTCACATGAGTAACATGTCTATCTAACTCCATATCAGTCTCTGAAAAACCATAACTAATCCAGTTCTTAGGTTTGGTGTCACATTCTGGATTAGCACTGGCCATAGCAGCAGGATCCCTATTTTTCTTGGAAGTGGATATGCATCTTATATGTAATGGTTTTAAGACCAAAGGCACATTTCTTAGGTTGCTGAAAAGTTTTGACCTGACGAGTGATGACATTGCTTCACAAAAGCAAAGGATACTTCACTGATTTAACTGAATTGAAATAAAATTTATAACACTGCTAACCCAGATGACACTTAAACAGCTGCCATCACATAACCACTACTATCTAAATCTAGATTACAAAGAGCTTCTCGAATTCCCGCCATATTACATCTGCGTGCTATAGTTGAGGGTTATAAAAGAGTTGTTCCTACGAAGCCTTTCCGATGAGGGAACGTTAAGGTTTTCTTTGTGTTCGGTATATTGTAGTGTATATAGATGTGGTTTCTTGTGTTTTAACTATATATAAGATTTATGAAATGGCCAATTTAGTGCTCGATAAAGATGCTTTCAACCGGCGGATGAGCCGTTTATATAAAGTGTTGAAGGTTAATATTATGTGTTCTCATGTATAATTTTTTTGGTTTATTAAGCTCTAATTTTTGGATTGCACAATTTTTTGTAAACTCAGTTGTATCTATAATTCATTTATCGAGTGGGAAATATTAATTTTTTTTTTTTTGTCATAATTTAGAATGGTGAACAAGATGAATTTCCCAAAATTGATGCCTTAGTTACTGCTACTGGTGCAGATGATGATGTAGTTTACAGTAAATCAACAGCTCTCCAGGTATTCAGTTGTTAAGGATTTTTTCTTAATGTTGACATTGTGTACTTTCAAGTTTTGATTATAATAGGAGTTAAAATCATCCAAAACACTGATCAGAAATCATATACCATTAATTGGGCCATTTAAGCTGTTATGTATAACATCAGGCAATAATAAAGATCTTTTTATCCATTTATATTTGTCAATAATTACTTCTAATAAACATTGAACTGTGGATGTTAATTTCAGCTAATCATGTTTTTGAATGGTTATCTGTAATATTTTATATTATTTTCCATAAAAAAACGTTATGTTTGTTAAAATTATTCCTATTGTTAGTGTTATACTTGATATTTTTATAATGACTAATTATAATGAATTAATAATCTATATTGTAATGGTATAATTTGTTTTATGTAACACTATAATACTTGTTTTATTTATAGATAATACATATAAACCTTACATCTCTCCCTAAATGAACTAAACATATCAATGGTATCATGACTGTTGTATTTAAATAATTAAGAACTTCTAAGATTATTTATTAATATTATTTTTTCTGTAACTAAAGCATAAAACAAGCATGTTTTATCACCATAAATCATTTTAGTCTACTTATATTTTGAAGTTTTAAACAAAACTGATTTCGTTACTAGGAACTATATTTTTAAATGAGGGTTTTGAGACCGCAAAGAAGAATTATGATTGAAGAAAATGATTTTATCTTTCCCGTTATCAATAGTTATCGGTCATCATTTTATCATGTATTCCTGAATTAAATTTGTTGCAGGAAATCTTCAAAAAATCATCTTGCAAATTGGAAATCTCTACTTTCCGTAACATTAATTTTTGGTCCCATCACGCTTTTCCAGTGCTGTTTGTTTGATATTTGTGTTGTAAATATCATTTCATGTTACCTGTTATAATATCAAAAATATTTATGTTATATATATCAAAATAACAGAAAACATCATCTCAGAATGGGAGGGGGGAGAAGATAAGTCATTTAGCAAAACAGTTGTTTGGTAATTGATCTATTGGAATCTGAAAAAAAATGTCAATAAAAGTTTTATTAAATCTCGTAGATCTGATGCATGAAACAGTTAAATTATTTCTCAACTGATATTTATGCCTTTGATCTTTAATGTCAATGATATGCCAAGCAAAGTAGAGATTACAAAGAAAATTTGATAAATTATGGTTCACTTATCACTTCAGTTATATTAACTGAAAAAGAATAAGTGATAAATGCTACTTACTCTGATATAAGGAAACCAGAATAAAGTGTAAAATGATACTGAAATGATAAATTATTGTTTTTCACTACATTAACATTGGCAGAAACTCATATAAAAATAGTCTCACTAAAGTGCAATCTAATAATAAAGTATGAACTTGAAAGGTATAAATATTACATTTCGGTACGAGATGTACAATTTTTTTCTAAAATCCATTTCATTATATGACCTATATTTTAAAAAAAATACAATTGCCTAAACGTGGACAACTCAATATAAAATATACAATTGCCTAAAGGTGAAAAACTAAATATAAAATTACAATGTTTTTAATACATATATTTACTCTCATTTTGGACGTTTGGAGGATAACGCATCCTCATTTCAGGATATAATATAATTTTTTATTTTATCGTTTTTAAAATGGGATATCTTCAATTTTGTGCAATTTGTTTGTTTAATTTCTGGTAATATATATAGAAAACAATTAATAAATAATGCCGAACAAGAGAATAAATCTAAGTATACCGATTTTACAGACCAGATTTTTGTGCAGTAAAAAACTTAATAAGCGTAGTAAACACAACGAACATAATATTAACACATGGAAATCTTATCCAACCTTGTTCAAATCAAATTAAACTCTCTAAATACTCTTAATACTTATGCGAACATACATAAAAACTATACTCTGACTAAAACCTGATATATTTTCTATAATTACAATTGCATAATTAGAGCTATGAGAAAACCAATTGTATTAAATATTTTTACATTCCTGTTATGAAGGTTGGAACTTAGTTTTCAACTTCTTAAAACTACCTCAATTTAAAACTTATACAAGGTGCAGGGTATTTGAAAATATTCTTCCAAGCAAAATTCCCATTTTAATTTCTCCTAATATTTCTCATAGCATGTTAAATCTTCTGCTTGGTTTTTCAATTGTATCTTTACATATGTACATATCTGCTACACAATCCTGACACCCAGTAGTTTTGTATAGGGATTTGGTACCCTATTTGTTGGCTGGAGTTAATGATAAGTGAGATTCGACACTAACTCAAGAACCTGGTGGGTAAATGGTGTGACATAGGCATCCAAATTACTGTTCCAGATACGACTGAAGTTGGTATTATATTGAAAAATAAAATTAAGTTCAATCTTTGAAATGACATAAATATTCTAGGAAAAAAATGTACTTTTTTTTTTTTTTAAATGTATTAGAAAAATAGAAAACCTTACTTTTGGAACTACCCTTGTATATTGTTTCCTAACATTCTTTATTCTGTATTATAAATAAGAAAACTCAATTTGTTTTTTTAAAGAAAATCTGAAAATTATTGTATTAATAATCTAGTTGTCTAACATTGATAACGCTAACAATTTCTACCCACACTTCTCCCTCCTCTAAATCCTATCAAGTCCAAAACTGGTGAGGTCATACTTTACAAAATCCTCGACAATTTGTAGCTATTTGAAAATTTGTGGTGTTGTAAATACAATTATATTTGCCATGTTTACATTCAAAATTTGAAAATTAAGTTAATAGGAAATGAGACTCATTCTCGAAATGAGTTGAACGTAGGAATGAAAAAAAAAAATAATAAAGAATGAGTTCATTTAAACTTATATAATATGGGTTCATAATCTTCAGTTTAACATGTTAAAGTGTGTTAAATGGTGAATTATTTCCTTCTTTTAGCATGTTAAAACAGTAAAATTTAACATGGTTGAAGTCTGTTAAATGGAGGATGACGTCACAGAAAAGACCAGCTAAACTCTACACCATTTTGTCTGTTGTCGTTTTGATTGGTCGGTTGCTAGTAGTTTGTGTTGTTTTTGTTTTGGATGTAATGGATAAAAACAATGAAATTCTGGAAGATTTTAGAAGTAAAGGTTACAAAATTACCCAGAAAATCCACTAGGAATTCCATTTAACATAGTATTTTGTTGATTTGATGAATAATATGATGAATATTTCATTTAACATACTACGTGAACTTTTAATTGGGCTATTCACAACTAAACTAAATAATTATAGGTGCTTATAATGTTTAACATGTTAAAACTTTTTACATATAACTCAATATCATGAATACCCCTAATGAGGCTAAAATATTGAAACTTGTTTTTTCACCTGCATTTTTTTTTTTAAATATCTAATTTTTTTATCTCCTTTTTATTTGTTTTTTAGACATGGCTTCTAGGCTACGAACTTATGGATACCATAATGCTTCTTACTTTTGATGGGATTCATTTTCTGGCTTCAAAGAAAAAAATTGATTTTTTGAGGCAGATTGAAGATTCTAAAGAAGAAAATGGATATCCTTCAGTTAAACTTCATGTTCGTGACAGGGTAAGGTTTTTATTATTGATCAAATATTTGTTTTGTTAAATTGAGTTTTGATGAATATTTCACAGTTATTAACTATTCTTTTTAATTTCGTTTTTTTTGCTTCAGTCTTCCATTAAAGACTTGAAAAGCCCCTGTTTTGGAACATCGAGATTCATTTCTCATCGCCACTTTTAATATTAATAAATAAATATTGATTAATCCAAGTGACAATTGAACCCACAGCGGTCTGAACCAGACACTGGGGCTCTCTCCCTAACGTGCTCATCTATTCCATTCTCTTGACTTATGGAGCTAAAAATGTTTTCCTACTCACATTATAACTATCTGACAGATGTTGAATAATGTTTAAAGTTTTTCATTGGAATACGTTGATGTAATGATTTCTAATAAGCACTATGTTGATTCAGTACTTAAAAATATTAAAGAAAAAATCTCCAAAGCTGGGTATTTATGGTCGAACTTGTTGGACTATGCTCGAATCAGTTTTTCTCACATTTAGGAACCCAATTAACTTGTATCGTATTATAATATAATAATCATAAAAATAGAATCGTTTAATTAAGATATTTCCGGGGTATAATTGTGGATATATTACATGAAATAATTATAATTTACTGGTAAGCTGGCAAAACTGATCGTTGGAATGTATTTGTCATGGATTTGAAACAAATTAAGCATGGTGAAAAAGGAAAATAAAACCTAAATTATTGAATGAATAATAAAAAAAAAAAAAATTATTGAATTGATTGAAAATGATGCTGAGTTTAGATAAAAAGAGGTGCAATGTGGTTTTGAATTTAAATTTATTTTGACTATCGAAGTTTTCAATTAAACATAAAAGTCAGGTTCTTATTTCATGTTCTCTTCTCTCTTCCTTTCTCTCCCATTTTTTTCTTTCTCATCCCTGTCTCTGCCCCTTCACCTGGGTGCGGTACAGAATTACTCACTCTTAATGATTTGTTGAACATAAACTAAAAATGATGCTGCTTTGAGGAGCTCTGAGCTCAGAAACTTTGTTAAGACACTTGGTTCTAGTACCCCTACTATTTCCTGGATTTGCCAATAGATGGATCTTGATGTTTTATTCAAATAATGTGAGTGATCTTCCTCAAACAAAAATAAGCATCAGAGATTTACCTTGTCCTTAAGTTTAAAGTAATTAGCTATTATGATGGGAATAAGTATAATGGAATAGGGTGGATTACAAGGACTATATATTAGTTATAATTTACTAATGTAATTTCAATATGTGGGGTGGAGCGGTAACAGCATGGTCACGCGCCAGTCTATTAACTCACAGGTTGTCAGATCGAATCCCGGTCCCACCAGGGCTTTTATCAAGCACAAAATAATGCAAAATTCACCACAACGTCCCCCCCCTGGGGAATTTGTGAGGCCCGTTAGCCAATGGGTGGCACTCACAAAAAAATAGGTGTGGGAGTGATGAACCCTCCCTATGAAAAAACCACATCAAGAAACATGCGATGTATTAGGGATTACATCGCGTGTGGACTTAGACCTCCATGGTCTGTTGCTCATGTAGTAATAATAATTTCAATATATTATGTTGATTTTCTTGCATATAATCTAATCTTTTTTTTTTTTCCAGAACGATGACTCAGGAAACTTCAAAAAACTTATTGAAGCCATTAAAGGAAGCAAGGATGGTAAAACATTGGGGGTCTTTGCAAAAGACAACTTTTCTGGACCGTTTGTGGAAGCATGGAAGAAAACGGTTAAAAGTGAAAACTTTCAGACTGTAAATATATTATTTTATTTACTTTCTAAAAATGAATCATATAGTTAATTGCCTAATATGTCTATTATGAAGAAGATGGCCAGGGATTCGGTCATAAGAAAACAAAAATAGTTTAACAAGTATTTATTTGCTG
>NW_027105794.1:65813-77792 GCF_000696795.3 Halyomorpha halys
AATTATTACAATACAAATGAAGTAAAAGAATATATAATATAGTATAAATATAAATAGACAATGATCAGAATTTTAAAAAAATCTTAAAAGAACTATAGACGTAATAAGAACAAAGAATTTCTTTGTCCTTTATTCATTTATTATTATTAATTTTTCTAGTACATCATCCACGGTCAACTTTCTTTCATAATTATTGATTTTATTGTACTTATTCTCTCTCGACTTTTATGAAATCTTAACTTACTTCTCTATGTCCTGTTTTTATTATGTTAAATTTTGTTTTTTTCATTTTACGTGTTATTATGTTTACTGTTATTTTAACCTAATAGTTTGCATAAAATTTTTTTATGTTCTTATCATTGTCTATTTATAATTTATACTATTTTATTTATTTTTTTCCTTCATTTGTATATTATGTTGTTTTTCACTTATATTTATATAATTTTAACCCTACCTTAATTTACCTTTTCTATTTATCCTATTATGTCAAAATATTTTTAGTTGTTTTTGTATATTTTTAGCCAGCCCTGATAAAGTTCCATAAAGTGGGGCGAAACGTCAGCAAATGAAAATAGTTGTTAAACTATTTTTGTTTTCTTGTGACCAAATCCCTAACCGTCTTCATAATTTAATATAAAACCTCATAATTGGTTTTTCTTTTTTCAATCAAATGAATTTTTCAGGTTGATGTCAGCAGTGCTGTTGGATTAATATTGTCTGTAAAAGAAGAATCGGAAATGAGTTTGGTGCGCAAAGCAAGTCAAGTAACAGTTGATGTATTCTCTAAATATTTAAAAGAACAAATAATGGATATTATCGACTCTGATAAGGTAAAAAAAAATTAAATATAATATTTTATCAGCCTTTTTTTTTTTTTTCCTTGTAACCTGATTATAATGTATGATAAGTTATATTTATTCATTTCTGTTGTAAATTGTTAATTGGACAAACTATTGTTGACAATAAAAAAATCTTCCATTATGTTTTTATGTGTCATGCTACTATTATTAATTATATATTATTGTTACTGTCATTACTGTCTGTAAAATATAAATATCTATTTTATCAATAAAAATAAAACATGAAGAAGAAAATCCTTCTGATACACCAATTTTTTTCATTATTTAGTCTTATTGTAATCTTAATAAGAGTCTGTTATTGTTACCATATTCTCTTAAGCCATGTATAGTAGTTCTACTTAGTTCTTTTGACTTAATTTGTGTTACTGCCTAGCAAGCAACTACGTGGTTGCTTTAGTAGATATATCTCATAATCATTATGTACTGATGGTCCAACAGTTCTAATTTACCATTTATATTCAATCTATCACTTATCTTGATAAGCTCATGAAGTCCGGAAGGTTTACTTGCTCTTCCCACTTTGCCTTGATTAAAATAATTTCTTGCGTTCAAACATTGATTCTCACTAACTGTTTCCACAGGATCTAACTTTACAGGTTCTATTTGACACTATAAAAAATACCTAATTTAATTTTATTTGTGAGCGCATTTATTAAATAATTTTTATAAATTTTTTACAGAAAGTTAAGCATAGCAAGCTGGTCGAAGGTATTGAAAGTTCTCTTACTGATAAAAAGTATGTCGGTAATGTTGATACTTCAAATGTAGATATGTGTTATCCACCGATCATACAAAGTGGTGGGAATTACAATTTAAAGTTTAGTGCTGTAAGGTAAGATTTAATTTATTCAAACTTGTCTGCTTATAAGCATTTATTTGCTTTATTAATAATATATTTTAGTATGTTAAATTTAATTTTTTTTTCTTATTTATAGTGATAAGAACAATTTACATTTTGGATCGATTGTTTGTTCTCTCGGTGCAAGATACAAATCCTATTGTTCTAATATAGTTCGGACATTCCTTGTTGATCCAACTGATAAAATACAGGTATGACTTATGAATATTTTCTATTTTAATTTTAAGCCTCTCAAGTTTTAAGATGAAAAGTAAATAAATAAATAAATAAAGTCATGCTTTTCATTTTTAAAAATCAGGGTACAAATAATAAAAATACTCATATTCTATTCAAAATCATCATCCTCTGTGGCATTGCAACTCTTGCAGAGTCAAGATCTTCTGCAACTTCATCCGCCAGTCCTCTATTGGTTGCCGCTGCTCTCCAATTGCAGATTCCCAAGATAGACCTGGCATCCGCTGCCACTCCATCGATCAATCAGAGCTGGGGTCTTCCTACTCTCCTTGTCCCATAAATCTTTTTGTCCAGGATCATCCTAGGAATCTGATCCTGGGTCATTCTTAATACATGGCCTACTCACTGAAGCTGTCCCACTTTGATCACTCTTGCAATATCTGGGTTTCTGAAGAGGCCTGCCAGTTCAGCATTTGTTCTCATCCTCCTGATCCCATCAGCACAAACCGGGCCATAAATTTTCCTCAATATCGTCCTCTCGAACCTTAGGAGAAGGGCTTCCTGTGAACTGGGTAATGTCCAGCATTCGGAGGCATAAGTGAGAACTGGTTTCACCAGGGTCTAATACAGCTATATCTTGGTGTTGTGGGAAATAGCTCTGCTTCTGAAATGTTTCAGTAAGCTGAAATAGCATTTATTTGCGGACATAATTCTGCGATATATATTCAAAATACATTTAACAGATGTAAAATTTATTTCAAAATTGGTATCATCCATTTTATATGAACCAGAGAAATCATTTCTTCTGTAAATGAGTTTAAAAAAATAATAACCTTAGTTATTGATTTATTATTTATTTATTTTATGATTTACTTTCAAAGTTAGAGATAATTACCTGTTACCAGTATTATAATTGAAATATGCGTGTGTCAGTGCTTTATCTTTATTCATATATTTATATTCTTTATTACTTTCAGGAACATTATAATTTCTTACTAGAAATGTACGAAGAGCTTTTGAAAAAACTGCAAGCTGGAACTAAGCTAAGCGATGTTTATAATGCAGGTGTCGACTATACAAAAAAACATAAACCTGATCTTGTAGATAAGCTCACAAAGAATTTTGGGTAAATGTTATACTTAATTTCTTATTCTATCTAGTTTATAATGTTTCAATAATAATCATATTGAAATTTCGATGTTATATTATAATTAGTATTCTACTAGTCAATAACTATATTGGCTTTTCAAAAAATAATTTTTCTTTACATACTATTACTATTAGTTTTTTTGTTTAATTTACTTATTATAATTTTAGTATTTATTATTTTCTTGGCCATATTATTAAAAGTATGCTCATTGAAATCTTGGGATAAGGTTTATCCCTTCAAATTAATTAATTATAATGGTCTCCCTTGGACCGTGCATATTTGGTCATTATAGTCTATTACAACCAATGATGTAAATGTGAAGTAATAATTTCATACAATCTATTACTGCCACCATATCTCGGGAAATTTCTTTTTCCGAAAATCCGAAAACTAAACACTAAGCATATCACTGAATGAAAATGAACCCCCTTTCCTTTGAAGCAATGATTTAAAATAAAAGAAACATTCTCCCAAAAATTAGACTTGTTTTGAGTCCCTAAAACATCGGTTTCCATTAAAACCGATCCTGATTGTTCGATGGGTGCTCAGAATGAGTTGTAATGATTGATCAGTTCTTATAACCACGGTTGTAATATCAGATTAAAAATACATTGCAATGATATTTAACATTGATACATAGAAATAAAAACATAACTAAAAGCATCTACAAATAAAAATACAAATATTTATTAAAAAAGAGGATATTACAATATATATTTTTGGAAGATTGTTGATTGACAGAAGATGGTCCGGAAAAAAGATACGAACTACTAAAACTTTGTAACATAATTTTAGTTGTTTGTCTTTTTTAGCCACGATGAAGCCCTGGTATGTCAGGCGAAACATTGGCTCACTATAAATATTAATAGTTAAATTACTATCTTCTGTTACTTTGACTGTACCAGGACCATATTCCTTATATATACATATATTTTTTTTTAATTTTGTGATAAATTTTCCTCGATCTTTCACTAGCTATATTAATATTTTTTCTAGTATTATTTAAAGTTATTAAAGATTTTTTTTTTAACAGATTTGCTATGGGTATCGAATTTCGAGAGAGCTCTCTGCTTATTGGACCAAAAACTCAAACCATTGCTCTAAAAACACAAGTTTACAACTTGAATGCTGGTTTATCAGGACTTTCTAATAGTGAAGCTAAGGAAAAAGAAGGAAAGACGTATGCTCTATTTATTGGTGATACAGTGATAGTTAACGAGGTAAGCTAAGGAATTATTGTGTATAACAACAAAACTAATAATGACATAAAAATTGATTCAAATGTGTTCCTTTAGAATTATATGCTAATTTGACTCATGAACTTGTATCATAACATTATTATTTGGAATTTGATGGACATTAACCTTTTCACTTTTGTGTTCATTTAAGTAATGTATACTTACTGCTTCACTTATGATCCTACAAGAACCCGAAGCCTTGTTGATTAAAATTAATATAATTTTGATTTTTTTTTTCCTTGGAGACTAAGTGGTTGATTTCTGGAAGCTACCCACTTTTCAGGATATTACATTGTTAATTATATTATAATGGTGTTTGCCAAATTCATAACTACCATCCTGTGTCGATGCCACATTTAATATTATGACTGATGGATTTTAGTACATATTGCTCTGACTATAATGTTATATGTATACTTATTTTTCTAGTAACTTGGTATATAAAACATCAGCCCAAGTAATGTTGTTAAAGTCACTATAGTTTTATGAAGTTTGTAGTTTTATTAGATGATAGACATATTTCTTTATATCATCTCAAGAATTAAACCTTTCCTGCCCACATTACCCCAGCTGTTAAGTTTTAACTCCTATATGAACGCGAAAGTCCAAAGTACTCATAATATTCTGGTTACAAAGCCTGAACCCAACAGATATTGTATGATTGCTGTTACTGAATACCCTATCTGTTTCTAGGTTTTATGTCCTGTACAAGAAATTTTAAATTAATTACTCTTTGGGGAGGTTTATGTCTGTTGGTATTGTTTTAGAAACGTAAGAGAGTATTACAATCGTATAAACCTTAAGCTGCTATAAATATCTCCATTGTCACCTAAATTCTACTCTAATTCTAAATGTTTGCTTAAAAATGTCTGTATTTATTTGTTTTGTCTGATCATCGTTTAATGTTAAGAAGAAATTTTCTTTGGTTTTTAAGAAAAAAATTTCATCTCCCCTCCTTAAGTGTATCCCCTTCCCCTATCATTTTATGGATATTTCTGCTTCATGAGTACGTATATAAATTCTCTTTAACTTTTGCTCTAGATTTGCATCTTTCATTATTTTTTTCTATCAAAATTAGTTATGTGTATGGAGTAACTTTATAAATCAATTGTTTTAGTTGTAATTGTTTTTGTCAACTTTTTTATATCTGAATTCTTTGAGTTTTCTCTATATCTTTTTTAATTTTTAATTTCAATTAGATGTTTAAAACGTAATGCATACTTTTGTTGATTTTTAGGGTACCCCTGCTTCAATCTTGACACCAGCAAGAAAGAAAATGAAGAATATTGGTGTTTTTCTTAAAGACGGGGAAGAGGATGAAGATGAGGAAGAAAAGGAAAATGAGCCTGTTCACCAGCCTATCCTCGGACGTGGTAAAAGGACTGCTGTACTCGATTCTAAGCTAAGAGTGAGTAGTTCATACTTAGATTTTTCTTTAGGGTTTAGAATCATCTACAACTTGTGTATTATGAAGTATATTTAGAATTAGAATGTAATTAATACAAATTTTATCTTTATGAAGAATTCAGAGATCATTCTTGCATCATCGTTCAAATTATAGTGCGATGATGACATCAAGTTCTGCAGATGTCTTGTCCTTTTCATTTCATTGAAACAGAAAACCATGTGTAATTGGTAAATACGTTTACAAGTGTTATATTGATTATATCATGTTTATGGGGAGTTTGAGATTTTTAATATTTGTTTTTAAATGAATCTCCTTTTCCTATTGATATATCTTATTTAAGAAATAATTAAAAAATGAAAAAATAAATAAAATTTCATGGGGAAGAAAATTCAGCTATATGGAGATTGGATAAATCCAAAGAGAGTATCTCTACATCTCTAGGAAGGCACACGACGTCATTCAGGCTGAACTCTCTTTCTTTAGCCAATAAAATGGATCCCTTGATATTGGATACAAGGATTAAAGGTGTCGAGTGGACAGATTGCCTTGCTAAGAGGTATCTGAGAATTTTCTCTTTACTCCTGATCCTATATGTAATATCAGTTCCAGTTTTGCAAAGAAATGTATAAAAGCTATAGCTGATGGCAAGGCTATACTGGAGGAGTGCTAGAAAACTAGAATGGTCAAAAATGTTCCGTAAAGGTCCTTGTACATTAAGAAGTGCAACACTTCTTCATGTGGACAAGATGACCTTAAGCTGGGTGACAGAGCTATATAAAGGACGCTGTTGTACGATCTAGGTATGATATCTGATATAGATGTGATGGATTGGTTTGAATTCAGTTCCATATCATTGGCCAAGATTGTATAATGGACTCTCGAAGCTTTTCAAAATAGTTGATCTGTATACAATATTTGCTATGACATCTGGCCTGTGTAAACAGAGTGAAGGATGGCACACAATAGGCCCTGAGTGGCTTCGGTGCATTCATACTGGTTCAAAAAAAAAAAAAGGGGAAAGAAAAACTTGTTCTCATATTCAGCGAGATGCGAGCACTTATTTTGTCGTCAAGGGGTTCCTAATCACTAAATCGAGAACCAAATGCCTATAATATTCATTCAACACTAGAGTTGTTTTCTGTCTTGGTTATAGTAATTTTGTGGACAATCCATGATTAGCAAATAATAATAATATTTTGATAACCTGTATGGTTTGCTCTCTTAAATAATTTGAATCTAAGAAAGCTCAAAAGATATGTCCCAAATAAGTGACCATTTTATTAAAAAATTAAAAAAAAAAACAACTTTTATTCTCTCTTTAGATGCATGCTTATTCCATCTTATATAGAAATTTTGTATCCCATCATATCATTTTCTATAACTTTTTATCCATTTGGTTCTTGCAGCAAGATTCTTCAACTGAAGAAAAGAGAAAACAGCATCAGAAAGAACTTGCGGCTCAGTTGAATGAAGCAGCTAAAAAGCGTCTTGCCGCTCAGTCTAGTGGAAGGCAAGAAGAAAAAGTTAGAAAAAGTAATGTTTCTTACAAAAGCAGATCGCAGATGCCGAATGAACCAGAAGTAAAAGAACTGAAGATTTTTGTTGGTAATTTTCTTTTATTATTTAAATTTTTTTTTCAACTACAAAAAGTATCAGTTGCAGACTCAACTCTCCTTTCTGTAAACTGGTATTTTTAGGAACTCGTTTCTCTGGTTGTACTGGTATGATTTGTTTAAAATTCAACACAGTCATTTTGTGAAAGGTTATCAATTTCCTTTTGGATTTTTTTTTCATTATTGAAATAGGGAAAATTTGAGAGAAAACATGAAAATATGAAATAGGTGTTATTACTTCTTTAGATTAAGATACCTATTCGTTGCAGATTTGACCCAAAACAGATATGCGTCTTTTTATTCCAAACTCCTTAACCATCCTAACCCATTAATTCTTAATCTTTTATCCTTAACAATCCCTGATAATCCTCCGAGGTGTCTGAAAAGAAGATGGCCACGGGACCTTCTAATTTAAATTAATGTTTGAAGTACCACCAATCGGTGGTTCCTTCCCAAGATTTTCAAATGTATATGAAACATACTACATATTTACCTATTGTATTATTTTGTACAGTTGTAAATTACAATAAATAAATAATTAAAAAAAAAAAAAGATTAAGATAATTTCCATTGATGTATTTTTTTCTAAAATCTGGTCCGTTTGGAAATACTTATATTATTTAAGATATGTGTTGAATTTTATAGCATTTGAATAAAAATTCTCAAAGATTAGCACGGTTAAATTTAAGGGAAAAATGCCTCTAAGGAGGCATTCTTTAGTAATGTAGAATTTTTAGTTTCTAACATCAATTTTTTTTCTCTATTTATTAAGTTAAATAAACAAAGATAAGCTAATTAGGGTTTATAGATTTTTTTTTCTGTGGGTTCACTTAACAAAAAATAATTTTTATGGTATGAGGAGATGGTGGGGAGTGCGATTAGTGAGTGATGAAGACTAATAAGTAAAAACTTTTTTTATTAGTGCCTATGTTTCGACACGAATTTAGTCATCATCATTAAAAGGAAATACATAATAACAGATAATATAGATAAATAAATAGTTTTGGAAGAAAATGTATATTATAAGAATATAAAAACAGTATGAAAGTTTGGCAACTGAGTGCCTTTGTTGATCTGACTTGTGAAGAAGAGAATCAAGATGGACTCATTGACAACTGTTATTACATTTTTATTATTGTCATCCATTGCTTTATCAGTTTTAAAAACATCCAAAACAATACTAACACAATCAAAACAAACCATGAGCAAGTATGTTAACACAACAAAAAAAAAAAAAGGTGACGAGCTTAGCTGGTCTGTTACATGACGTCATTTTCCATTTAACAGACTCTCAACCATGTTATATCGTTTTAACATGGTAAAAGAAAGAAATATTTCTCCATTTAACAAGCTTTAACATGTTAAACTGAAGATCATGAATACCCCTATTATAGAAATAGTATACATATGTAATTCGAGTAATATATTTGCATATTTAATTAATTATGTAATTGTTTTCTTATTCCCTTTTTTCAAAACTTTAATGTTAAATAATTTTCATTTTGTATATGTATTTTACTTACTGGATTTTCTTTTCATATGTATACTATTTTCTTTTTCATAATTTTAATATTACTTATTCTCATACTGCTTTTATCTTGTATAATACTGTTGCTCAATACCCAGGCCTAGAGGAAAAAATGCAATAAACCAAAAACAAAAAAAATTTACACTCCTATTCAGAGAAACATAGTTCATGAACGGACCGATGAAATCGATCGGTTATCTATCTTCTCTCCCCAAGGAGGTTATCTCGTTACAATACCCTACATTTTCTTCCAATACTACTTATATATCTATATTATCTGTTAAAATTCTAGTTTTTCTGTATTTCCTTTTATTCATTATGATTGTTATATTTTTTTTTTGTCCTTAGCCCTGATTAAGGTCAAAAATTCTGGGTGAAATGTTGACACTAATAAAATAAATTTTTATTTAGTTGTGTTCTTCATTAACTGCACTCTCAACCATCTTTTCCTTATATCATATTCTCAGTCAACAATTAACAAACCACATTGTTTGATCATTTTATTCCATAAATCTCCATTTATTGGCATTTTCTTTTTGTAAAAAAGGTTGATGGGCAAATGGGTATATAAAATGAAATGTATAGAATTCCAATTAAGGAATAATTTCTATTCGAGATAAATGAGTATGATTTGTTCCAAATTTTAATGAGAGAATTCTAGTCTTTAAACTAAAAAAAAAAAAAAAATTAGTTTTTAGGTTAATAGATCACTGCAGAATTTTTACAAAAAATCTTATAGAGTTCTTTTTATTTTTTTTCAGATAGGAAGTATGAAACAGTTATACTTCCTGTATTTGGAATACCTGTACCTTTCCACATCTCGACCATTAAAAACATTTCCCAAAGCGTAGAAGGAGATTATACTTACCTTAGGATAAATTTTTTCCATCCTGGAGCCACTATGGCTCGTAATGAAGGTGCCGCATTCGCTCAACCTGATGCCACATATGTTAAAGAAGTGTGAGTTGATTGTTACATTTATGCGTTATTTGGTGATTTCTCAATCCCCGTTATTAATAAAATTAAACTATTTATTAGTTATCATGTTTTTTTTTTTTATAAAGAATAAAATTTTTTACAGGACCTACCGAAGCACGAATACGAAAGAACCAGGAGAAACTGTAGCACCATCGTCTAATTTAAATAATGCATTCCGTATCATTAAAGAAGTACAAAAGAAATTTAAATCTAGAGAAGCAGAGGAGAAAGAGAAAGAGGATCTTGTCAAACAAGACGTTCTTGTACTTTCCCAAAATAAAGGAAATCCTAAACTGAAGGATCTTTATATTAGGCCGAATATTGTCAACAAAAGAATGACAGGTAAATAAATAATTGCCTTTGTTCATTTATTTATTACCTTAGCTTCTTTATTAACTTCAAGAAGTTCTATAAAAAGGCAACGTGGGTTTATTATTCAGAATAAATAACATTTTTTTACAAACTCATATTACACTTTGTAGGTTGTGTTAAGTGAATTTGATATTAGTTTTTGTACAGATGAGGAAAAAGTAATCAGTGGTTTATGTATAAGCTGAAGGTATTAGTTATGTCTTGGTTAAGTCAATTTGACTTAGGTATTGTTATTCTTAAGTATTAGTCATAACCAGTTATTTCAAAATGGCAACCCATTATAGGTTTCATACTCCCATATCTTGGCCATAAATGAAGTTATAGGACAAATTAATGTTTTAGGAATGTTGGGGCAAGGGGTTTTCGCGCTTGAAAAACAATTGTCTTCCCCAGAGTAAATTTTCACTGGTTCGGGTGAAAGAAAATAAAAAAGGGAGGACCTGAAACAAATATCTCAAAAAAAACAAAATATGAAATGATAAAGAATAAAATTCCTTCCAATTGCTATATAATTTAATGAAATTAAAATATAAACAATGAAATAAAAAAATTAATTGTTTTCTGTTATTACAAACAAAAAAATAAAAGAATTAATGGTAAAGTAAAAAATCTTTGGAAAACTATTCCTTCGATAAAGAATCCATAAATTTAAAAAAAAAAACCTGTCCACTATCCATTGTTTTTCTCTGAGACTACTGAATTTTTTTTTTAAGTGAAACTTCTTTTACGACGACGTTCTATAACTCAAATGAAAAATAATTATATGGGAGTAAATTGATTCCATGATGCAAGATAAACGGAAGTGGTAAGGGAGGGGCAAAGCTGGTCAATTCTAGCAGGAAAAGTTTTGTATTGTAATAGGATAGTAGAATGTTAGAGGAGCTTAACAATCCTGGCAGTTGTGGTGTGATTGTGTTAGCTCCTGTTCTCATACAATCCTATTACAATATAAAATATTTTCCTGCTAGAATTGACTTAAGGAAATGGCTGCTCTATTCTAATTATTATTATTATTGAGGTGTAGATAGTTGACCGTAGATTAATGATTGGAGAAGTTTGTCAGGGGGTGCGGTCAGCAAAGAACAACATGATGAATGAACAACCCTAACCATATTTATTTATTTTATGTCGACGATTCGACCTGAGTTTCAGTTCTTCATCAGGGGTTATGGCGTAGAAGGTAGGCCTGCAACTGCACCATAGCCAGTTGCAGGCCTACCTTCAAGTCTCTTGGAAGAAATATTGTGTAAAGCATTGTCCATGTGGGAATTGAATAAAGCAGTTATAAAGGAGCATATAATTTTTTTTTTAAATGTGTTAAAACCCTTATTCTTGTTTCAGGATCTTTGGAAGCTCACACAAATGGATTTCGTTATACATCGGTCCGTGGTGATAAAGTGGATATTTTATACAACAACATAAAAAATGCCTTCTTTCAACCATGTGATGGTGAAATGATTATTCTTTTACATTTTCATTTAAGGGTACTTTATATTGATTTTTCTTTTTTAATTTTTTCAATATTTCATAAAATTATAAGATATAATTTTTTTTTTTTTTTATATTCTCTTTCCAGCATGCAATTATGTTTGGTAAAAAAAAACATTTGGACGTACAGTTCTATACTGAAGTCGGTGAGATAACAACTGACCTTGGTAAACATCAGCACATGCATGACAGAGATGATTTAGCCGCTGAGCAGTCTGAGAGGGAACTGAGGCATAAACTTAAAACCGCTTTCAAAAGTTTCTGTGAAAAGGTTATTTATTATTGTTGCTATAATTGCCATGGATACGACC
>NW_027105794.1:79157-80855 GCF_000696795.3 Halyomorpha halys
CCTAACATTTTTTATTCTTTAAAGAATTTTGAGAACTTAGTTCAGAGAATAGGTTTGAAAAAAAAAATGACTACTTTATTATTATGAACACCATGTTACAAGAAATTACTTAGATTTTTTTTTAAAACAATAAATAGTTTTCATTTACTATTTTGATACCTTTATTGACTGCCAACCTGACTATCTTCCTCCAATTTACTTCATATGGTCAACTATCTCCTTGCAACAGATGTTTTTTACTTTATCTTTTAGATTTTATCTTACTGAAACCAGTAGAAGTTCTAAAAAAATTACTTGAATTATGTTTTATTTAGTAAGAAATGATCAATCAGTGTTGATAAAAGTTTACTACATAAATAAATGCTTGCCAAATCTATTTTATTATTTTTTTGTTAGATCTGCCACTATTTAAGTAAAGCGATATGTGTTCTATTCAGAAGCCATTATTTATTTTTTTAAATTTCTTTGGAATGGGCTTTCTCAGATTTCTTTATTATTAGGAGAAAACTGGTGGAAACAAAATGTACTCATATATGTTTGGCACTTTACTATTCTTGTATCTAAACCAGGCCTATTAAAATACTAAATTCTTTAATTTTTTTTTTTATGCACATTAGAAAAAACACTCAATATATCTTAAGCCATAGAACCTGATGAATTATAAAAAGGAATTTTCAGGTGACGTTCTAAGCACTATTTAATTTCTGGATACCCTAAAAAAATTGTATCGAAATTTGAAGAAAACCTTTCATTTTGGTCAGCTACTTCAAACTATATAATAGGGGTATTCATGATGTGTTAAATGTAAAATGTTTTACCATGTTAAATGTTATAAGAATAGGATTGTGAGCACCCCTATTTAAAGTCATGTTAAATGTTAGATGCAGAGGAGCTCCGAGTGGATTTCCTGTGCAACTTGTTTTATAAACTTTCCTTCCAGAACTTCATATTATTATTTACTTTTAAGTTTTGACTAAAGTAATTTATTACAACATGCCAAAATTGAGTGAAAAGGTGAAGTTATGTGAAAGTTTGGCCACTGAGTGTATTGTTGATCGCCTTGTGAACTTGTGAGGAAGAAAATCAAGATGGCTAATTGACAACTGTCATTACATTATTATATTTTTCATCCATTGCTTCATTATTTTTAAAAACATCCAAAACAATACTAACACAAACTGCAAGCAAGTAACCTAACACGACAACAAACAATATGGGACGAGCTCAGCTGGTCTGTTGGGTGACGTCATTCTCCATATAACAAACCTATTAACATACTTTCAGCCATGTTATATGTTATATCGTTTTAACATGGTAAAAGAAGGAAATATTTCTCCATTTAACATGTTAAACTAAAGATCATGAATACCCCTAATTTATGAGTTCTCATGTGGGTATACTATTTGCAAACCATATTTTAGTTTATATTTATAAATAAAAGACTCTATTGAAATAAATACATCATCATTAAAAAAAAATGAAGTTTTTAAATGGGAATACAATTTTTTAGAACTAATAGTATTTCTGATTTTGAGATATAACAAATTATCAGGTTTTGCCTTAACATTAGTTAGGTTGTTGTATTTATAAATTATTTTATTGTATTCATGTACTGATGTTATAGTAATTATTATAAAAAATATAATTTTGAAGTGAATATCCATCTTTGTTTAATAATTATTTCTCAATGAAATATTA
>NW_027105794.1:81658-92268 GCF_000696795.3 Halyomorpha halys
AACTACTTACAAAAGACTCATTTATATGATCATAATAAGGCCTATCTGGACTTATGGAGTTTAGCTTTAGAGCTTCACTAAACTATAGAATTTCTCTTGTATTCAATCCTTACAATCTAAAATCATTCGTAAACTCCTTAAGGCTCCCTACCTTGTCAAAAATCAAGTCATCCATGAGGACCTCAATGTTCCACGTGTTGTTGATTTGGCCAAATACCAATCCTTCTATGTTAAACTCACTAACCCGCTTGTTTTTAACCTTTCTTCTTCATTTCCTGATTACTCTTATGTTTCTGAAAAGAAGATGGCCTCAAGATTTTTTACTCTAAAAATTTTATTGGAGTTCTATCTAAGGATAGATTCTCCACAAGTCTGTGCCTTTGTATTACTCATATCACATCTAAGAGTTATATATATTTTTAATTCAGTTGTAAAAATCAATAAAGAAATTAAAAAAAAAAAATTCTATCAGTATCTGTTGTTGTTTATTAGGGTTTAACATCCTTTTCATATTCCAACTAGAATAGGTTAAGATTGCTTGTCCTTCAGGTTACTAACATCCTTTTCTAGCTGGAATGAGGTCAAACCTGTGGGTGCATTATATAATATAATTCAACTGAGGCCAGATTCAAACCTATATCATTTCATTAAAAAAAAAATAGATCAAAGTTATTTTTAATCTTTCTTCATCTAGTATAATAAATTTATATATAAACACAAATTTTATCTTTCTTACGAGATAATTGTTTCATTTTTTTTATTTTAGTTCATGTGATATCCGTTATTCAGAGGGTATACAATCTCTTAATTGGACCAAAATTATGAAAACAATTACTGATGATCCTGAGGGCTTTTTTGAACATGGTGGCTGGACTTTCCTTGATCCAGAAAGTGATGCTGAAGAAGCCGAAGATGATGATGATGAAGAGGAAGATGATGCGTATGAAGTAAGAATACTTATTACAACAAAGATATAATTTAAAACATTCTATATTATCTACCATTTTCTAATCCCAAAAATTCATGAGATTTTAATGTCTAGACTTTAAGTCGATTCTGCAGATTCAGTAATATAAAATTTGAAAAATATTAAAAATTAAATTATTATTTGAAGGGGTCCCTCTAAAATCATTGTAACCCAAATTTTTTTAAACTTTTCTTGGATACGAATAAGCGTCATACCTTTGACCGAATTAACATATTTTAAGGGGATGGTCAGGATTACAGTCAAGAACAAAAATTTTTCAACTATTTATTGATTTTGATACCCACAATGCAGGGTTTATCAGGGCTGTTGTAATGGGTGGAGATGCATACAAATAACCAAATGTGAAATGATTCTTTCTACTGTTGTAATGTAAAAAGAACCCGTTTTAGAAAGAACTGTCTATAACAGCCCTAATGAAGACGTACATTGTGGGTCGAAACGTTGGAAATCAATAAATAGTTTTCACTACTGTTGTTCCTCTTAACCGAGGCCCTGACCATCTACTTCTAATTCACATGTGCTCAATCATCTAAAATTATATTTTAAGTTTTTGTACATAAAGTGGCGAAGGCTTGTTTTACTTTTTAAATTATAAACAATTTATATTTCAAATATTTTCAATTAATTGTTTTTTATTCCAGCCATCTATTAGTGGGGATGAAGAAGAAAGTGAAGAGGATTCCGAATATTCAGAAGCATCTGAAGACAGTGGCACCGAAGGTAAATTTGACGTGGTCTACATTTTATCATTTATTTTACATTACTGAATTACATATTTTTGTCTGTATATGTGATTATATCACTTTAAATTTCATTTTTCTAGGATAACATTAATATAATCTAGTTTTGTTCATAAATCAAAATATATTCTTCATCCTATGTAAAATTCTTTTAATATTAAATAACGTATTCAATTATTAGTGAATCATGTTTACTAACTTCATAGCATTTCAATCCTAAAAGTCTGTTGTTAAGTGTATAGGCTTTACAAACCTCCCCTCAGGAAGAATTGGAAGATGATGTTAGTTGATTCCTACTTGTTTAGCAATCTCATGATATTAATTGTTTTTACACTTTTCTTGATTTATTGTTACAGAAGAACTGGGTAGTTCTGATGAATCTGGAAAAGATTGGTCTGATTTGGAAAGAGAGGCTGCTGAAGAGGATAGGGAAAAGGAAGATGATTTCGACGATGAGTATGCTAAAAGTAAAATTAAGCGTGGTGGAAAGGAGCGATATCCCAGCCCAAAGCGAGGGAAACATGATAAGCATGACAAATCAAGGTAATTATATATCAGATATTATCTATTTTCTGTAATTTAAGTCTATGATGTATTAACTTGATAAATTTATATTAGTTGATTTTATTATTTATGTTTTTAAGTTAGTATTTATTTATGTTATTAATTAATTTCTTTTTTTTTTTTATTAAGGCATAAAACATCATCCCCGGACAAAAAACACAAGAGTAGTTCAAATCACCACAAGTCCTCTCACAGGTAATCAAACAGCTGTTATTTTATTATTATTTATGCTTTTGTTGTTTCTTAGTTTCTCCCCTTCGAATATCTTCTCTCTCGCTCTCTCACTCTGGCTTGGGAATGACATTTCACTATTTACTTAACTTCTTAACCCTTTGCTGTACAAAGATGGTGGATGAATCTGATTTAAAAATAAATATTTAAAAATTGTATTGTTGTGTTTTAAAAAAAAAAATTTGTTCATTCTCATGCTGCTCGGATAGGCAAGATTTACATCACAAGAAAGATTCTTCTCATGACAAGAAGAAAGAATCTTCAGGAAAACACCAAAGGTTAGAATTTCTGATTGTATGCCTCATTATCTAAATGCTTAATTATAATGAATTATTGGTATTATTCTTGTTCAATGGAAGAAATATTATTAAAATCTTTGTTGGTACTTTTTGTTTACTTATTGTTTATCATGAAGCTCTTTTATGGGCATTTAATTAAGGTAATTTAATTTCGGTTATTATTCCAAATACTTATTCTAATCCACAATACTCCAATGTTTGCAATTCTCAAAAAATATCACTAATTTATACTTGTTCCTTGCTTAATCCATTTGACATAGAAGAAATCGGTCAAGGAGACTATCCCTCTGATAAAAACAGAATTTTTTTTTAAATTATATTATTTCAATTTCTTGAGACAAGGTAATTATGTATTAAATAAATCAAAACTTGTATCCTTTTTTGTCTCAACACTTTTTATTTTTCACCAGTCCAATGTTTCGGCCATTTTAGCCATCCTCGAGGACATCTTCAATTATAAATTCTTCCTCACATTAAATTTAGAATTACTTTTGCAGGCTATTCTGCCCAGGTCATTCATTAATTATAAGTTAAAAACCTTCAATTATAAATTCTTCCTCACATTAAATTTAGAATTACTTTTGCAGGCTATTCTGCCCAGGTCATTCTTTAATTATAAGTTAAAAGCCTATTTTTAAAATTTAAAATCATAAATATTTAATTCTTCGTATATAAGATTATCTACACAAATTCACTACCATATAAGATATTTAGTGTCATATGTTATATGGTAGTGAATTTGTGTGGATGATCTTATATATGAAGAATTAAATATTTATGATTCTAAATTTAAAAAATAGGCTTCTTTTAACTTATAATTAAAGAATGACCTTGGCAGAATAGCCTGCAAAAGTAACTCTAAATTTAATGTGAGAAAGAAATTATAATTGAAGATGTCCTTAAGGATGGCTAAAATGGCCGAAACGTTGGACTGGTGAAAAATAAAAAGTGTTGAGACAAAAAAGGATACAAGTTTTGATTTATTTAATAAAGATTTTTTTTTTTTTTTTTTAATTTGTTATGTTCAATATTTAATGTCTATTGAGTGGACAGTTCAAATTCGAAACTGATTTCACTGTTGGAAGCACAAACCCATCATAATGGTTAGATAAATATTACTTCAGTGACTGACGGTATTTTGGAACCAAGGCGGAATTGGTCTAGTGGCAGGTATGTCATTAGCAACAAATGTGTTAACAATAATTTTGTGTTCACCAACTATAAAATAATATACATATATTTTACGAGGAGAAGATGGTTGGGGGTGCAGTTAAAGAGAAACAGAAATAAGTTGGTGTAACCTATTTTAATAAACAGGATTTTATATATTTCTTAGATTTTATATATCATTAAATATTACCAAAAATAGGTTACACCAACTTATTTGTATTTCTCTTTGACCGCACCCCTAACCATCTTGTCCTCGTATGTCATCCACGGTCAACTGTCTCTCATAATAATTAATTACATATATTTCATTATTTCACTTATATAAACAAATAACACAAAATGTTAAATGAACCTGTTAGGTCGATGCTGATAACACTGACAACTTTTAATTATTTGCAGTTTAAGCAATGTGACTTCTAAATTTTTTAGTTACGGTATTATGAATAGACTTTTTAAAATGTTATCACTTGTTGTTATTTACTAGTATTTTGAGGAAGCATGTACCTCGTGAATTCTTTCTGATTATAATCATTTCGTAATAAGAATTCTCTACTCTGCCTGAAACTTTCTTTCAAATGAAGGAACTTCACATTCTTCAACAAGTAATTTAATCATGTTTCAGTACTTATGATAAGAAATCCTCTCCCTCCCAACATCAGCAAAACATTGTCCTGAATGTCTTCTTGACTCTATACTATCTCTCTTCTGAAGGGATACATATTTTTAGATATGAATATAAGATGGTCAGGGTTGCGGTAAAAAAAAAAGAACTAATAGTTCATAACTATTTTAATGTCCAACGTTTCGCCCCACTTTGTAGGGCTTCATCAGGGCTGTTCAAAGTGGGGCGAAACGTCGGACATTAAAATAGTTATGAACTATTAGTTCTTTTTTTTTATCGCAACCCTGACCATCTTCTTAAATTTATATTTTTACGGTCAACTAAATATTTTTAGATTTTTGTTTTGAATATGCTGATCACATATTCCTAAAACCTCACAAAATGTCTGCAATCATATTTACTTATGTTTCATGTCATTTTCACTTCTTATTCATTGTTGGAACAGAAATCAGTGATTTATTTTCTAATTCGTAAAAACTTATGTAGTAAAAAAAAAAAAAAAAGTTATGATTATTTTAAATTTAGTGGTTTAATTAATTTTGTTTTCTATATTATCAAGTGAGTAGTTTATTTAAGTCTAATTTAAAGGTAAAATTAGCTGATCAATTTTTTTTTTTTTTATCATTTTATAGCAGCCCATCGAAACACAAGGATAAGGATAAGGACAAGCACAGGGATAAGAGCAAATCCTCAAGCCATCACAGTAGTAGTGATAAGAAGCATAGCTCCTCAAGTAGTAATCACAAATCGTCGCATCATGACAAGCATAATGACAAGAAGAGGCACCATAGCAGCGGAAGCAGCAGTAAAGGAACTCCTTCCAAAAAGCCCAGGTATCTTATCTTAGCTCAAAAACAATATTCACATATTTATATTACATGAACACTATTTTATTAAAATATGTTCGAATGCAATATTTTATTAATTCATGAAACTTGGTTTCTTTTACAACTTCTTTCTATCTGAAACTGGCTTTTTGATTCCGTACATTTTAAAATTTTACTTGGGATAAGTAAATTCGTATGGATCATTTTTTGATTAGATAAGCTTATACTAAATACACATCCTCCTTTTTTATGAAAATTCATTTTAGGTGGCTTCATTAATTGTTTGGGAATCGAGTGGTTTTATAAGTTTTAGTTAAATTTAAGATATATGTTAATTACAATTTACTCTTCTATCTATACTTTTATTAATTAATTACATTAATATTAAAAATATATAGACTGTTATAGAAAGTCGTCAGATAAAAATGAAATAGAAATATGTTTACTTTAGAAGATATTTATTAGTTGACCTTATGTGAATAATGAAGGAATCTGAGTTGCGGTCAAAAACAGTAGCTCAAGAAACGTTTTATTATAAACCAGTAATTTATTTTATCATCAGCACTAAAAAACTATCATCTAGGAAGTAAACAATAAGTCTTTTTAGTTTAATTGCGAAACAAGAGCTTTCTACATCTTGTTTTTTAGCCCTGCAAAGTTGGGCAAAACATAAGTGTATAATAAATTGTTTTTGTTATATTTTGAGCTACCTCTTTTGATCGCTGACTGGACTATGTTACTCTAAAAATGTTTTTATAAATCTTAAAATATTCAAATTTCTTTTTTAAGTGTGTTTTTGACTTCAGTAGAACCGTGCTTTTTTTATTATATATTGTTTCTTTAATAGGATTTTTAATGTATTTATGATACCTATATCTTAATTTTGTTTAGTACTTTAATTTTTTACTTCTATTATTGGTGGGAGAAACTATTCCGGGTAGTGGGTTGTGAGGGATTCTTTTGCCAACACTTGGCGGTTATTTTGAAGTTGCTGCCCCCTGCTAACCAAGGTGGGAGTATCAAGATTCATTTCTCACGACCACCGGAAAACTGGGGATGAAAATTGGGTCCTGTACATTAATATTGTGAGGGGAAATGAAGTCCTGGGAAAAACGAAGTGACCCGCTATTAACGACTTTAAAAGCAGGATTACATCTGAAAAAGGTTATCCTGTACATTTGTTGGGATTGGAAAGGTGTCCTTTATTTTAAGCTCCTCCTGCCAAACCATACCATTAATTCTACAGTATACTGTGCCAAGTTGGAACAATTATAGGCAGCTGTTGAGCAAAAGCGTCCAGCATTGGCTAATCGCAAAGGCAGAGTTTTCCATCAAGATAACACCCGTCCTCATGTGTCTTCGCAGACCCGGCAGAAATTATTGGAGTTTGGCGGGGATGTTATCCCCCACTCTGTTCACCAGACCTTGCCCCAACAGATTTTTACTTATTTTGGGCTCTTTAAAACTCTCTTAAGGGGAAATATTTTGATTCACCCGAGAACTACAAAACGCACATAGATTTCATTGCGCAAAAATCTGAGAAGTTCTGGGAGGACGGAATTAAAAAATTACCTGAAAGATGGCAAAATGTAATAGATCAAAATGGGTCACAAAATTTAATAATCGATTAAAAATATTTACAAGAAACTGAAGTTTTTATTGAAATCATCAGTTAAAAACGCTATGAACTTATTTTACAACCCGATATGTTAGTTTGAGTTTCGAGTACTGTGAAGGGAGTAATGTAGCATGATCATAGAATCATCATCAAATTTTCAAGTTTGTTTTGCCTTTTTATTGCTATTATCATTATAATGAGATAAAGATTAACTTTTTTTTTTTTTTTTTTTTGTTTTAGAAAATAATTCAGCAAAGCTATCATTCCAAGGATTGCTGACCTGCCTCTGGGTGACAGGAGCTGCAAAGTGTATTTTGGATTTTTAATGTATTTATGTCTTAAGCTTTAAAGAGGGAAGATGTTTTTATGTTATGATAATTACATCTTTGAATCCAAAACAATTTTCGTAATTGTTAGTATATTTGTAAATATATGTAAGAGAGGTTTTTACATTGTTTAATTTCCAACTTCCAGAATATTTAATGAGTAATAAATGGGCAATTTCTTGTAAACCAATTTTGTGAACATATGGCTCACATTTTACATTTTTATATGTTGTGCTTGAAGGTTGCCTAACCTGGTCTCAGCACTTACCAGTTGTACATTTGATGACTTTTCATTTATTTTGTACCTTATTTTTTTTCTCCTTCTCACAAGGTGTTAGATCGGATGAAATTATTGTTTTTTCTTTCTTTTATTTGTAAAATCTATTTTTTATACATGTTCCTTTAAATCAGTAGTGATAATTATTTGAGTAGAATAGACTTCTTAAACTGTTGGTTGTTGTAAATGTCTCACATTTCAACAATTTGATAATATTACAGTTTTTACAACTGGTAATGTTTTGTAAATTTAATCATGTACTTCATTGTTATTATAATTTTTGTATTAAGTTGAAATATTTATGGCATTGTTTATTCCATTCCTTTATTTTTATTCAATTATTATTCAGTGTTTGTGCACTCTGTTATGCATGAGTTATATTGAAAATTTGGATTTAATTTTTATAATTAGTTATTATAAAGAAGTTTACCACAAGTCAATTAAGATATTTAAAGTCCCCAATATTTTTAAGAGTTAAACCTACCATCTGTGTGACCCACCTGTTTTGAAAATAACATTAAAAAAAAAAGAAAAGAGAGAAAAAAGTATATAATTCTGTGTTTATTTATGTTTGTTCAAGTTTAATGGGAAGAATGTGTGAAATTCACCCTTTTGTTCTGTTTTTTCTGAGAAATACAAACTTTTACACTGTATTGAAGATCGTCGGAAGGGATTATAATAACATTTTATGTCTGTCCCTTAATCCATTGAACACGCAATGTTTTGAGTTTCGTAGATGACTGGTATAGGATATAATGTAACAGTGAATATATATTGCAATATTTTTTGTTATATAAATAATATCTTATTTTCATTCTAAAAGAATTATAAATTAACCAAATATTATTATTACAGTTAAATCGACTTTGTATTAAATAAATCAATTTATTAGATCAACCTTCAATATACCTTAATTTTATTATCAGGGTTATTTAGTAATAAAAATATAATTAAATCCGACCACAAAATACTTCTTAAATCAAAAATAAACTCAAATTATAATAATTCCTACAAATTTTAACGTTAATTAAAATTTAGATTTATTGCTATTTGATTCCAGGAATATTTGGAACATAGAAAAAATTATTCTGTTATATATATGTTTATATAAGAATTGTTATTTTCTTTATGAATAAAACAACATAAATATTAAATAAGAGAAACTAATCTAATAAATAAATATAAATTACAATATATTAAAAGTTATTAAATAGTCGTTTTAGTATTACATTTGAAGTCTTTGTGCTTCAATCCAGTTGAGATCAATTTTATTTGGTTTAAAACTTATGACATCATGACCCTGGTCACTATATTTGGTTTCAATATTAGACAGTTCATTTACATCTTGTGAAAATAACTTAGTTTAAATTTTAACTTATATAATAACTTAAAAAGATAAAAAGTTATTAATTGTACCATTTATTGTAAACATCATATTTAAACTCATAATACATCCATTTAAATCAAGGATTAGTAGACAAATGGCACTCATCTATTCATCAAGCATGACACTGAAAACTTGACATGGTTAAAATATAATGATTTAAATTTTTTTTCATTTTAATATCACTCTGTCACATTTTTATGTTCAATAATAAGTTTTGAACATTTTTAGTCTTTAAAAACTTTAGCTATTTCATATACTTGAAATATCAATTTTTATAAGCTATGGTAATCGGTGTATATTATCAAACAAATAACCAACCCTTATATAGAGATTTACATTAGCAGGCAGTGTTCCAGTGACCTTCAGAAATTTTATTTTGAAAATAGCATTATTTAAAATTTTTAGATTTACAATTCAAAATGTTTAAACAACATAAAAATTCATCAAATAAATGTTATTTATCTATATAATTAAAATTCTAAGTAATACATATAATAAGCCTATATATTAAGGAAATTATTTATAAATCGTAAACGATTCTTAATTTAGAACAGACATAAATTATATATATTTTTTTAAAATCTAAAACAAACTAATCAATCTATATACACAAAATCAATAATATTTTATTTTTCTTATGGAATTAACTAATATTTTCATGTTTGAGTATTATTTTTTTATATAACTTTTTACCAATGTCCTTTTACTTTTAATGGCAAAAGTCAACATTTTTAGTTTTGTTTTATTATAAAGTATCACTAAAATGTATATATATTTCCTGTTACATTTGGGGAAAAAAAAGTAGGTAAGGTTGTTTTCCAGGTAGAACAATGGCATAAAATTGAAGCATTAATTCAGTTCAAATGTGTTTTCTGTTATTATGCATAGCTATAAATTAAGTTATAGGCTTGAGGTATTTGTATGTTTATCAAGTTGGTGTTGAAGAAATGTTTTGAGGGGTTCCCAACTTTTATTTTTTCATAGTTTTTGAGGCCTTGTGCACCTCTACGGCCGCTCCAAATTGGGTTTGAGATTTTTATGTAAATTTAGTTAGTTACTTTTAAAGATTAATAAACAAATTAATTAACTTTTAATTTTTTTTTTTAAAACAAAAATAAAGGGAAAATATGCTTTTTTTTTTTTACAAAAAGGTAATTTTATAATTTAGGATGATTGTTAGCTACTTACACTTCTCTAAGTATTTCATATTGTCTCTAACTGCAACCTTGGAAAATAGTTGCTAATTCCTTTTCTAAAATTATGTTTGTTGAGTAATTATCCATGTGCTGACAATATTATTAGATGTAGATAAAAGAGCAATAAAAAACAATAATATGCATAAGATTGGAAGTAAGTGATGAATGTTTAATATTTTATGGTTTAGACGTTAATATTTATGTACTGTATCTACAGTATTTTGAGAAAGTTTCTAAACATTACTTTCATTTATTGGCTACAATTTTATTGAACACATCCTTGTCTTTTCAATGTATTTTAATTTTAATTGTTAATATTAATTCAGATAGTTGGAAAACATGATTACCTTAAATTAAATATTTAT
>NW_027105794.1:92539-99583 GCF_000696795.3 Halyomorpha halys
CACTATTCCTTGAATATACAAGAGTAAGTCAATTATTATCCACAATATAGTTTTAAAATTTTATGTTAATGAAATAGGAAACTTACAGTACATAATTTTTCAACATACATGGTCCATCGTACAAGCTTCTGGATGCCATCATAAAGGTTTTCGATTGAGCTGCGAGCCAGGAATGCACCGCTTCTTTTATTGCTTTGTTGGAGGTAAATTGGCAGCTCTTTAATGCCTCTTTGAGTGAATCAAACAAGTGATAGTCAGAAGGGACAAGATCAGTCAATACATAGGATGAGCCAGTACTTCAAAATTGAGTTAGTGGAGTGTTTAACAAGTGAGGACAGCAGTATGCGGATAGGCATAGTGTCGGATTTAAGTAATCCGATTTTTACCATTCTTTTTTGGATTTATATAAAGTCAGGGTCGGGGGTCTCATTTTCTGATGCCTCCCCTTACCGCGGACACCGGAAGGCTCCGAAGACGCTGCGACTGCAATGCCGCCCCAGCCTATGCACTAGGCAAGCTAGGACCTGCCCTACCCCTACCATCACGCCAGGGTCCAAGACACCCTGGCCAGCCATGGAGGAACCAAGACGTCTCTTCAGACACCAGGCGAGGATATGTGGTTTTCACCATATTCGCCAACCGCTGAACCTGCTCAGGAAAGTGGTTAGAAGACGTCACACTCAGATAAGCCAATAGAATATATGAGAACCCAATGCTCTGTTTTTATACTATTATAGATAAATAATTAAATTACATTAAAACTTAACACACTAATATAATTGCCCCTCCAGGGAATCAATACTTTTAAACTATAAGGAAATATATACATGTTGCTAATTAGCAGAAAGTCTCACAATTTCCAGCCCCCCTTTTCCACACATTAGTTATAATCGTAAAATTACACTCGCGACACCTGCAGTATAGCACGAGCACGTCCCGATGTAAACACATATTCATGCAACAATACAACACTTTTTAACAGCAGTTCTCGGCATTTCCTTCAAATTGCAGGCATTAGCCTTTAGTCGTCCGGCTCAGCTCCTTCATTGTGCGTAACACTTGTGCAACCATTTTTTTAATTTTTCAATCCATTTGTAGATACTCCGTTGTGGTAAAACACTGTTCCCATACTGTACAGAAAGTCTTCGATGAATTTCGGCCTCTGATACGCCTTCCGATCACAAAAAACGTATCACTGAATGTTACTCTTCTTTGGTGCAAATAGAAAAGCGGAGCAGCTATGATTAACAGCAATAACGAAACTATCTTAGCAGCTTGAAACATATTGAAATAACAACAAATAAACAAAGCATGCATCATAAACGGATGATGCGATCATGCGGATTAATATTAACTTACCCTCGTAGGTACTAGAAAATTAAAGTTAGTTATACATATTATTTAATGATGTTCATTGCAAACATATTCTTGTTTGATATTAAAAAATTATTGAGAAAAGAATGGATTGGTCAATGTTAAAACAAAATGCATTTTAAAGATAGAAGTGTTCTGTCACTATTTGATGTAGAAACAAGAAATCACATGATATGATTAAACTAATAGAAAACCAAGGATCATGAACCTCACCTGAGGCCCGTCCGCATTGAGTTAATAGTTCACCTGTAGATTACTAGTGATTGTAACCTTCCTTAATATTGCTGGGTACACACATTTGTCTATGAGGAGTATAATGGGGAGAGGGTAAGCTGTCAGGAAAAGGGAAGCCAAGAAGGCGGGCCTCAAGGGCATGGGAGAGGAGTAGGAACCAATCATTGGCTTTCTTCTATCTCAGTTTACATGACAAGGGTTCAGTTTTACATGAATTTTTTTATGTAAGCATGAGAATGGCAGCTTGATTGGTTTTAATTGCTAATGAACCAAATTTTATGAAAAAAGTTATATATAAAAACCTTATTTTATATCTAAGTTCATATTTGTGATTAAATGAATTTGTTTTTCAAATAATTACATAAATTGGAAAAATTACTATTTACTTTTATGTTAACCTTGGCACTAGGTCTCAGCCAACTTTCTCCCCATTTTGGCTTCACTTCCCTTTAAAGAAGAGTAGGGCATGCTAGGCCTCTAATATTAGTTATGCGCTTTAGAATATTTTTTGGGGACTATAAATTTTTGTTATGCGCCAAAAAGACATCAAGCCACTAATATTTATTAATCATAATTCAAAGAATTAAGCTTGTTTTTAAGATTATAATATACCTATCATTTTATTGAATGGTTATTCTAAATGGATTTTATCATGATAATGCTCGTTGGTGAGGAAGTAATGATTACCACAATGAATTGCCAGCGTGTTCTTCTGACATGAGTCCTATAGAACACTCATGGAACATGTTAAAGAGACATGTTAGATGTCTTTCACCGCTTCCACCTAACGACAAACAGCTTCAAACTATTATTGTTGAAGAGTGGAACATTTTTTCACAAGATGAAATCCACATGTTTAATTACTCGATGCCAAGTATACATGAGGCCCTCTGCAAGGCCAGAGGAAGAAATACACAGTATTATGGGTGAACCCGGTGAGATTTGAATTTTCAATTTCAGCTGTTTTGACAAATTCATTTCCAAACAATAAAATCCATGAATTTCTTAATTTGTAGCTTTATTTAATTTATAAAGTACAATAACACTAACGGTTACAATTATTTAAAGTAAAATCTTGTGTTGTACACATACTCCTGATGGTTCCGTATTTAATTTGACATGGAGTGGTTTAAGAGCTGAGTGATTTTTAGTGAATTTCTTGATTTGGAATGACTCAATAATAGTGTAAAGAAATATAAAACATTTATTCTCTTCTATTAGAATAAAACATTTCAACTAATGTATGGATTACTAGGAGACAATACAAATATTGACTAACAATGTAAAATCAAACATTTAATAAAAGTCTAAAGTCTATAAACAATCTCAACTACTTTGATCTTTTTTCTTTTCAACTTTGAGGCAGTCTTCTCCTACAATAGATGCTAATCTTTCATATTGCTGTGGACTGAGCTCGATAGAAGAGTTGATTCGTCTAGCGAACTCTGTTGTTTCCATAAACCCAACATCACTACAATACTGAATGCATTTCTGAAATAAAAAAAAAAAAGTCGGTAAAAAGGGTTTATTAGAATGATATTACAAATTTTAATAGTAATATGTCGATGGATTATTACAATTGCTACATCTGGTGATGAATTTTCTATACAACTTTCAATATATAGACTTAGAGCTTCTATTTTTGGTTCATTTATAGCAGAACTTCCAAGTTGAATCAATTTGTTTATAATCAAATTTGCCTTAGATTTTTCACCATTTTTCAACAAAATGAGAAGAATGTTTCCAAGTGCGCTTGCAGACCATCTAAAAAATAATTATTCTAATTAAAGAAAATAATGATAATAATAATTATGAGAGATAGTTGACCGTGGATGACATACGAGGAGAAGATGGTTGGGGGTGCGGTCAAAGAGAAACACAAATAAGTTGGATTAATCTATTTTATTGTGCCTACGTTTCTTCGTTTTTTAATTCAGAGTTTGGCTATCATTAGTGCAGTATCCATTAGGCATTTGATTTTCAAGCTAACAAGTTTGTTTTATTCTTTCCCCTTTTTTTATTTTATCACCCTTCTTTTCTCCACTTTTATCCATTTTCCTTACCCACGTTATAAGTTATGTTCACTATATTATTATTGGTGTTTTCAAAAATTTTTTTTTTCAATTCATTTCTTATGGTATACTTTACTTATATTTTGCCTCTTTATCAATTATTACTGTTACATATATTTTTCTTCCTCTCAATTTTCTTTTTCTTTCCATATTTCAATTTTTAAATTATTAATAACTAATATGTTCATACTTCTTTGCATTATATAACATCATTTTTATTTCATTTCCTTAATTATGTTATTTTACCCACTTTTTCAATTACCTATGTATACATTTTATTTCCCGCTTCTCTCATCACTTCATTTTATTAATTCTATTTTGTACAATTATTCATTTTATGTTATTCTGTTTATACTTTCTTTTTTATTTTCTATACTTACTGTGGTTGTTATCTTGTTCTGTTTTTAGCCCTGAAGTAGGCTAGAAACTCTAGCTGAATCGTTGGGACAATAAAATAGGTTAATCCAACTTATTTGTGTTTCCCTTTGACCGCACCCCCAACCATCTTCTCCTCGAATGATAATAATAATTTTTTACTTAATACTAGTAGCCATTTACAGAAATTTTAGCTATATAATAAGTATGTTCCTCTTCAGAAAAACACTGATAACTGTGTATCCATGTACACTTTAATAAGTAATAGAAATTGTCTATATTTTCTCAGAAAAAAAAGTAATGAAAAACCCGATTTCTCTATAACTAAACAAATTATTTATTTATGTTAAAATTCTTTATAAACTGTTCAATGCATTATTACTAAAAGAAATATTTTTTTGATTATAAATACATCATTAATCTGCATATATATTTTTAAAAAATTAAAAAGGGATATTTCTCAGTATATGATGATATTAATTTTAAATGTAGATTAAAAATCTGAAAATAAATTTAATTAATTGATTTCACCTTAGACAACCAAGCTGATTGTTTACAGGTATGAGATTGTGGTAAAATAGGAAGTAATGACCAATGACGCGTATTTAATCTCAATTTTTTTTTTTTTTTTCTTCCCCGTATTGTTTTTGTTTTATGTACATCTGTATTTTTTAACTGTATATTTTACGTATTTTTATATAAAAAATTTTTACTCTTGCCATTGTTACTTATTTTTATTCTTATCATTGTATCATTTTGTATCTTTTTAGCCCTGATGAAGCTCTACAAAGTGGGGCGAAACGTCAGAAAATAAATAGTTGTAAACTAGTTTTGTTTCTCCTTTGACCGCAACTCTGACCATCTTCCTATACATACAGTAATAATTAAACATTAAGTAGTTTTACTATTATTTAAGTTTTTCTTTGACCATACCCGGATCATCTTCCTCTTAATTCAAGATAAGATAGAAAAAGATAATTCCATTAAAACATTTTTTTTTTAAATTAGTTAATTTTATACAATTTAATAAACTTGTTTAAATTTCTAAAAGTTAAGGTCTGAATGATTTTATAAACTATTGAAAGATATTGGATTTGTTCCAACAGAAGTCAAAACTGTACTTTCCACATGCCTAACAGTTTGACTATAGTTTTGAATCGTGTTAGAAAAAACCTATAAATTATTATACATACTGAAAGGAAGATCGCTCCCGTTTAAGTCCTTCTATCTTCTCCCAAGCAGACCACGCAATTTTAGACATATCTTCCATCAAATGCTCATCTACATTTTGAGAAGCAGTTTCTAAAATATTTTCCATGACGCCAGATATTTCAAATTGCTCAAACAATACAATGTCAGACCAAAGCTTAGGGAGAAGATCCCATGCCATGTTTTTACCAACAACTTTTAATATTGCCTGTTTAAAAATATTTTAAAATAATTCCAATAAATTAATAAGTACACATTTATTACTAAAATGCTTATATTACGAGGACCAAATAAGATAAAATGAAAATTAAAGGTAAAACTTGAAACTTATAAAAATTGAAAAGCACTTGACGAATCTAACCAACAGTTACATCAACCAACAATTAAGATATACCAATTTTAAGCTCAATTTGAAAATAACAGACTTCCTGACATGAAATTTTGAGTAATAAATAAAACACAACTTAAATACAAAGGTAGACAAAAATTATTTATAAAATTAACTACAAGAAAATTACTGGACAATTAATAACTAAACATTGTATCAATGACAATTTTGTCATATTTTTATTTATAAATAATTTCTGCCCATCTCTGCCTATATACTACGAGAAATGATATCCAGGTTACATAAGCTGTGATATCACATAATTAAAACAAAAAACATAATGAGGTGTATATAGTTGACCGTAGATTACTGATTGGAGAAGATGGTCGGGGGGTGCGGTCAACAAAGGAACAACATAAATAAACAAAAAAAATTATTTATTTATGCCGATGTTTCAATCTGATTTTCAGGTCTTCATCAGGGCTATAAAGGGCTCACTGACGTGATGAATCAGGTTGAAACGTCAGCATAAATAAATATTTTTTTTTTGTTTATTTATCTTGTTTCTTTGCTGACCGCACCCCCCGACCATCTTCTCCAATAAAAAAAAAAGAAGGGGAAATTAATGCTCCATTCTAGAGAAATCATTAGAGACTATATTTCGTGTAATAAAAAAACCCAAAATATGTATAAAACACCCACATCCTGTAAAAATCAATTATTCAATTTTATACAATTAAAATCAAAATAATTTAATTCCGGCCAAAAAGTACAAACTACAACAAAAATCAAAATCGTGAACTTTAGTCCAAAAAGGGAAAATTGTGCAATATTAAATAAATTTCAATATATTATTCCAAAAATTGTAAAATGGATCAATAATAGGTATAAATCATGTTAACAACATTTTTTAACAGTCCTATTACTATGGAAGGATTTTCGTTTATTTTCACCTCCCTCAGATCGTGGTAATATAGGACCAACCCAGAATAAGTGGCCAAGCTTGGGATAACTGAGCTCATAACAATCATTTAACAGGATATTAATTATTAGTTTTGTGCCATTATTCTTTATTTCATATTTTCACGAATAACAGACAAATTTTTAATTTAATTAAAATTACAAAAAATAAACGAAAATGTGCAGAACTCAAAATTTACAATAAAAAACTAGTGTCAATAGAATGTCATTTACATGATTAGAATTTCTGGCAAGGTTTAGCTGAATAAGAAGATATGAAACAAAAGATGCAATTGCATGAAAATCTGGGGTCAAGATAAGACATCACAAACGAATTTTAGAAGTACAAAAAAGTTATATAGATAATCTTCAAAACTATTGTTGAGATGACAAGTCTACAATAATGTGTTGATTTTTAAAATATTAATTTTAATTTTTTCGAGTTACGAGGTATCAACTTAAGCGACAATAATTGTAATATTAATCAAAAAG
>NW_027105794.1:99633-102543 GCF_000696795.3 Halyomorpha halys
ATAATAGGTATAAATCATGTTAACAACATTTTTTAACAGTCCTATTACTATGGAAGGATTTTCGTTTATTTTCACCTCCCTCAGATCGTGGTAATATAGGACCAACCCAGAAGTAGTGGCCAAGCTTGGGATAACTGAGCTCATAACAATCATTTAACAGGATATTAATTATTAGTTTTGTGCCATTATTCTTTATTTCATATTTTCACGAATAACAGACAAATTTTTAATTTAATTAAAATTACAAAAAATAAACGAAAATGTGCAGAACTCAAAATTTACAATAAAAAACTAGTGTCAATAGAATGTCATTTACATGATTAGAATTTCTGGCAAGGTTTAGCTGAATAAGAAGATATGAAACAAAAGATGCAATTGCATGAAAATCTGGGGTCAAGATAAGACATCACAAACGAATTTTAGAAGTACAAAAAAGTTATATAGATAATCTTCAAAACTATTGTTGAGATGACAAGTCTACAATAATGTGTTGATTTTTAAAATATTAATTTTAATTTTTTCGAGTTACGAGGTATCAACTTAAGCGACAATAATTGTAATATTAATCAAAAAGATTACAAGAGTTGAACATTTGAAAATAGTTTTTATATTGTGACTGGAGTTAAAAAGGCCGAATTGTAACCAAAATATAACATATATATTTAAAATAAAATTTCGTTAATAAGTTTTATCATTATGTATGAAAATAAATGTAGGATGACATGGTTCAAGTTTTTTCTTAATTTTTTTGATCAATATTATAGATTAAAAATGAATAAAAAAAAACGACCATAATGAAGTTGTTTATAATATATAAGTTGTTATTAAAAGCTAGTAATTAAATAAATTATATTAGAGGGAAAATACTCACATTGATCACTGATGGCTCTGGAACATAAATATTTGGTACAAAGTCGTCATAAAACTCCATTATTTTACTTAGCTCTTCAACATCCGTTAGCAGATAAAAAAAGTAACGACTAGAATAAAAGAAAGAAATCCATTCATACATATACATTTCGAAAGTTAATTTTGAAGATTATATTAGAACAACTACATATTAAGAGCCTCTAGGTAAACATAGATTTTTGTAAACATACATAACTGAAATAAGTCTTTCAATATCTATGATTAAATAACTTTTTCCCTACCGGGAAAAAAGTTAACCAGAAGATAAGACTAGTTTCAAAGTAATACTATGTCAATATAGACATCTAAAAGATTCTAATTAAGGAAATTTTGACTGTCTAGGTTCAATAAAAATAAAATTAATCGAGATGTCACATATTAGTCATAAATAAGACTGATTTTCCTACCGATTCAGTATCTTAACAAAGGTATATGAAGTAAATCTCCTTCACTTCTTCTGCCCACTCCCGCAATAACAGTTCTCGATCTTTAGATTTATGTATACAATGGTCTACCGAATTGCAGCTAGTGAAAGATATTTCCTTCTATTTAATCTGTCCATATAAAATTCAATTTATTTTTTCATCCAATACCCATCTCACCTTCAATTTTTTTTTTTTTTAGAAGAAAGTCAACCCACCCAGACCAGAATCAAAACAGCAACCTCTGCAAAGAGGTTGCAAAGGTTAAACCTTAACTCCCACTAATACAACAGCCTCTGGTATGAGGGGTTTTCTTTTAGGATCTAAGGGGAAAACTAAACTGTAAATTGCTCTATACAATTCAACCTCCAAGACTCTCAAGGACACCTCAACCTCCCTATTGTATGAAGAGTTTAAGTGCCTTTATACTTCCTATATAAGTATTTCCTGATATTCTTCCTCTACAAAGTTATCCAATCCTGCTGTTCATCATATGTACACAAACCTATTTAATTTTTGAATTTGCCCTCTGTCCATTCCTGCTATATCTGATGTTGAGATTTATAATAATACTTTTTTACAGCCACCCAAAGTTTTTAACAGATCTTTCTCCAATAGATCCTCCCGATGGAATCCCATTCCTTCTTTCATCCAATACCAACCCCACCTTCAAATTTTATATGTTTAATTACTTTACCTCTATCCAGTTTCAAAAGGAGATTAAATAGAGTTTCCTTATTTTCAATCAAAATTTATAAATACTAATTTATAAACTAAATTATTTACACTTTTTAATTACTGTTACTTAATTTTTAATTTTATAATGTAATATATTCAAATTACTAAGTTAATTAATATTGTTTTAACTCACTTATCCACAACAAGAAACATGTGTTTTTAGTGTTTATTCAAATACAGTTTTACTTAAACTAAGTGTAAATTAAAAAGAACAATCTTACTAACAAAGGCCCTATCCTATCTTATTCTAATTATATCTACCTTAACTCTAAATATATGTCTATGTACTTATTACTAACTTATAATCTAACCTACAATTAAAATACATATAATTGTTATCTTTGTCCAAAAGTGAACAATGACGCGTACGTACTTGCACTCAGCTGGTCGTGGCAGAGAGAGATCACTTCTCAACAAACAGTTTTTCAACTCAACTTAGCTCACAGAAAAAACAAAAATACACTAGACTTTAAATCAATGTCCATCCATTAAAAAAAACATCCAACAACAGAACATATGATTTTCTCTCCCTCTCTGCCCGATACCTCCCGCGCATCCGCTGCCATCACCAATTCTTCTGTCTCGTCTATTACAATAAGTTATTTCAATAATGATTTATTATACCTAAGGTCACTTGGGAAAAAAAAAATTGTTTACTAATTTGTTCATATTTCATTTACCTCCAAACCTTAAAGACCAACTACTATAGCTTGTAATGTTATCCTAAAGGGGTATAATCTAAAATAAAAAGAAAGAAATCCATTCATACATATACATTTCGAAAGTTAATTTTGAAGATTATATTAGAACAACTACATATTAAGAGCCTCTAGGTAAACAT
>NW_027105794.1:102658-107094 GCF_000696795.3 Halyomorpha halys
GAAGAGGATGCAAGATTAGAAACTAGGGGGTTTGAGTGGTTAGAGAGTTTATAATGGAAGGAGTGATATCTGGTTCGGGCTAGATCGGTTGCATAGGGAACATTAAGGTCTTTATGTATGATTTTAATTGTGACAAAGTAAGGAGCATTGAGGATTTTATGAAGGATTTTGGGTTGTAAGGATTGAATAAGAGATGAATTCGAAGGTTTAGTGGAGCCCCAAATCTCAACTACATGTGTCCAAACTGGCCTTCAATTTGAAATTGAAATTATAAACTATAGTTCTAACATCAGGAGCAGAATTAATACAAGAATCTAGATTTTGTAAAAGATCTAAGATATTCTTGCCTCGGCTCATGATTAAAAATAAGAAAAGCAGGAGGTGACCAGGTAACCATTTCAATGGTCAAATGAGAAAAAAATATGTCATGCTAGGAGTGTACTGGTGAGAGAAATGCTCAGTCTTACTGTTGCAAGGAGGCCAGAGCAAAACTGAATTGAGTATGGGTAGGGACGTAAAAGAGGGAGTAACATTAACATGCAACAATAACAACATCAAAGGGTTAGCGGAAGGTAGACAGAAGTATAAACAAAACAGATGAAATACAAGGAAAATATGGACGTTTATTTCCAAACGTGAGCAAAATGCTCAGGGCTACACCTCTCCCGGGTTAATGTATGTTTAGTTATCTTCCAAATGAATCAAAACTTTTTATAACAAATATAGTACTGGGATCTCATTACGAAATCAATGTAGAATGAATATGAATAATTTGTTCTTTGCTCATTTAATATCATTATTATTATTTTTATTTATATTTATTCTTTCAAGATGTTTATTTAATCTCTATTTTTTTTTCCCCCGTATTGTTTTTGTTTTATGTACATCTCCTGTACTTTTTTAACTGTATATTTTACATATTTTTTAAAAAAAAATTACTCTTGCCATTGTTACTTATTTTTATTCTTATCATTGTTTATTCATGTTTATTTTATACTAATATTATTTTATGTCTTCCTTCCTTTTATTTATATGTAATTTCTTATCACTTCATTTTTACATAATATTTATCCTAGCTTAAATTACCTTATTGTTGTAATATTCTCTTTTTTCTTTTTTTTTTTTTTGTATCTTTTTAGCCCTGATGAAGTCCTGTAAAGTGTGGCGAAACGTCGGAAATTAAAATAGTTTTAAACTATTTATTTTTATTTTTTTGACCGCAACCCTGACCATCTACTTATATTTAAATCTTTATGGTCAACTATATATACATATATATAGATTGAATATGCTATGTTTTGTTGAACCAAGATCCTGTTTTTCATTTTGAAGGTGAAAAAAAAAAATATTACAAATAATTTGATCACATTTATGTAACACTTTAGTAAACACGTTAAAACCATACTTCATTCATAAATAAGAAATTAAAACCACTTACTAATATACAGATTCATTAAATGAATCTCCGATCAAATTATAATTGTTTCCAGTAAACACAAGTTGATGAATTCTATAAATTAGATCCTTATTTCTGAGTTTACTACAAATTTCCATAGCTTTGGCAAAAAATAAAATATCTTTTTTATCATTCATGGTGAAATGTTTATCAGCAGCATAGTCCAATATTGCATGCAAAGCACCATTTAATTGTTCTTCTATAAAAAAAAAAAAAAAATTATAAATACATCTTGTAATCAATATTAGGATAATAATAGAAAAAAAAGAAGTAATTTTAAAACAATTACATTAAAATTTAAATGTACATTTTAATATTTTGGTGTGGGTTCTTTTTTTTATGGATCTATTTATTACATACCCATGGTATATAAAACTAATTCTTTTGTTGGTTGAGAAAGCAGTTAGTGAAGAAAAAGCTTATAAAGTGAGTATAAGTGCCTAGTTAACCTAGAATAAGCAATAATATGTTAAACACCAAGAAGTCATAACGTCATCATAATCAGATCCACCTCTCTCCTTAAATAAATCTCAGAACACAACCTCCATTCCACACATCAGTCAAAAACCTTGTTGTGAACCAAATCCATTTCCATGAAACCACACATTGCCCAAATTTTCCATCATACTATATTAACCCTCAAGAAATCAACTGTCTCCATAGCGGATAGTAGAAAATAGCTTTTTACTTCTTGTATCAAATCTTGGTTTCCTTCCTTGTTTTCCCCTACCTAGATTATGGCTGTCTAGTGCAAAGTGAACTCTTAGAAGAACTCGAAGCTAAACCCAAACTTTTTTGGCAACTATGACAAGTTGAAAGAGCTTTCCCCTTCATATCACTGCCAACATTTTATAGTGACTTTCCTATACCATATAATTAAAACTTGACTATATATAAAAGATAATTAAAGACTCAGTATATCTTACTTCTACCCTTTTACCCACCGAGCTGCTGCATTTGATAAGTCCTTCTTTTCCCTAACTATTTTTTCATTTTGTTTTATAAGTGAAACTTATTTTTTTAAAAATTTTTCCAATGTTTTGGTCTAAGTTGCAGGCTTTAATCAGGGCTAAGTAAAACAAGATTGTAACGGGATAAAAACTGCATAGCAAGAATATAACAATAAACAGTATGAAAATGAAAACTATTATAATAAATCAAATTTATCTAATTTTAATTTATCTAAATTAATTCAAGAATTATATGCTGTCACAAGAGTACAACCAGTTTGAAAATACTTTTGATATTTCTACTTAGATGTTTCCATATATTTGATTATCTCTTACATTTCTAATAATATTCATTTTCGTAACATCGTTGATTGACTGTGCGCGATAATAATGTGTGCGATCAAAGAAAAAACTCAAATAGTAATAAAACTATTGAATGTGAGCCGACGTTTTGCATCATGTTGCAGGACTTCATCAGGGCTAAAAAAAGATACAAATAATAAAATAAGGAAACAAAGTAAGAATACTCCGTTCAATTGTATTTCATATTATCTATTTTCTTACTTTCTTACCTTATTTTATTATTTGTATTTTTTTTTAGCCCTGAAGAAGCCCTGCAACGTGGGGCAAAACTTTGGCTCATATTAAATCGTTTTACTATTTGAGTTCCTTCTTTGACTGCACCCAGACTATCGTTCTTTTATATTAATTTTCATATATAAGTTATAAGAAACATTGGCTCACATTAAAAAGTTCAATTACTATTTGAGTTTCTTCTTTGACATCTTTCTTTTATATTAATTTTCATATATAAGTTTAATTTATTATGATAATTTCTTCTTCTCTGAATAATAATTTATTCATGATAATTTTCAAACAGGTATATTTAACTACTCTGTTATCTAGTTTTACTTAGCCCAGATGAAGGTCAAAATGTTAGAACATAATAAGAAATAAGTTTTAACTAAGTATATTTTCTTTACTGACATCCATCCTCTTCTCTCTCCTCTCCCTGACCAATTTCATCTTAAATTACATCTATCATTAACTAAACTCACACCATTTATTTTATTCTAGACATTAAATTTGTCCCCTATATAATGTATAATGTTACATACTTTTGAAAAAAGGCTTTCAAAAATAAATACAGGGCATATCCAGAAAGTAAGAGCATGGATTGTGCTGTTTGATTTTATTTTTTCAAAAGTTGGCAACACTGAAGGGAAATGGTAGGTTTCCTGAACACGAGTGAACCAGAGAACGCTACCAGTACCAAAACTTGTCTTGTAGAGTCCATTTTTGTGAAATATGTCACTAAGGAATCCTGCCAAGTGTAAGTTGTGTGCTGTTGTAAGATTCCTTCTAGTGAAGGAAAAACTCCAACTGAAATTTTTGCACATAAAGACCTAAAGACTGTGGCATTGGCCACTATAGCCGAGCGCTACCCTGAGCCAGAATGGATCCATATATACACCGACGGGTCAGCTACAGAGGCAAATAAAAATGCAGGTGCAGGTGTCTATAGCAGCCTGTTCCAACTGTCAGCGCCTGCTGGAGCAAACGCTACCAATTTTGATGGAGAGGTAGCTGATATTACTTTAGCTTTAGAAAAGCTTACTCACGCCTGCGCAAAGAAGATAGTTTTGCTGTCAGATTCTAGGGCAGCACTGCTGGCAATAGCGTCTGGACATCCTCCAGCTAATGCTAGAATTACCGCATGCCGGAAATCTATAGAAAGTAAAAGAGAAATACATAAAGTGGTGGCAGTGGCATGCTTCAGGTTGGCTACTAGACATGACTATTTGCGGCACCACCTGAAGAGAATAGGAGTGGCTGAGTTTTCACACTGCGTCCTGTGTGGAGATGGTGAGATGACCGGCGATCGATCACACATTTACATGTGCGGCAACGGCGGACTTGATTACAGACAGGAGTTATGTGAACAAAGCTAAATTATACTAAGCTGTTCGAAACAAAATGTCAGAAATGCCTCCTTTGGCGTAAAAAAAAAAAAGAAGAATATTTAAGGC
>NW_027105794.1:107144-108879 GCF_000696795.3 Halyomorpha halys
AAGAATTATATGCTGTCACAAGAGTACAACCAGTTTGAAAATACTTTTGATATTTCTACTTACATGTTTCCATATATTATACCGCATGCCGGAAATCTATAGAAAGTAAAAGAGAAATACATAAAGTATTGGTAATGAAGTGGATTCCAGGCCATTGCGGTATACATGGAAATGAGGAGACGGATCGACTCGCGCGGTTAGGGGCTAGCCAACCACAGCTGCTTCTTCCTATCACCATGAACAAGGCGAAAGAAATGGCTGAAGCGCTATCACTGAAAGAGCAGAGGAGAATGTGGAGACAAGAACTAGGCACCATTTCTAGATCCTAAGAGGCGCCCTCCATTGTCTTTACCAAAAGTGGTGGCAGTGGCATGCTTCAGGTTGGCTACTAGACATGACTATTTGCGGCACCACCTGAAGAGAATAGGAGTGGCTGAGTTTTCACAATGCGTCCTGTGTGGAGATGGTGAGATGACCGGCGATCGATCACACATTTACATGTGCAGCAACGGCGGACTTGATTACAGACAGGACTTGTGAACAAAGCTAAATTATACTAAGCTGTTCGAAACAAAATGTCAGAAATGCCTCCTTTGGCGTAAAAAAAAAGAAGAATATTTAAGGCGATGGTGCTATGAACTGAACAAACGTGTGTTAAGTAGTATTGTGAGAAAGGAAGAAGGAATATTCATAAGGGGCAAAGGTACACCTTCGTTATGAAGACTAGGATAATTTTGATTGATTTAATGGGGGAGACCATTACAGGAGCACAATAAGACACTATAAAGGCTCAAGAGATCAATTCAAAACAAACGGAAGGGAATGTTGATGAGGAGAGTGTATTTGTTGCACAACAATGCTCACTCACTCACAGCCAAAGGCACCAAGGTTAGTTGGGATATGTTGAACCATCCTGCTTACTCCCACAAATTAGTGCCATTAGATTTCCATCTTTTCAGCTTCTTGAAGACTCACATAAGTGGAAAAAAAATTTCAAACTGATAATGAAGAGAAACATAAAGAGAAAGAGGGCATCAAAAACCTTCTGTCACGACTTACAACCTATACTTAACGGGAAGGCGATTACATGAAACATTAAGTAACATGTATACCTAAAATATCCAGTAATATTTTTTCATTAAAAAAAATTGAGAGTTCTTTATTTTGGACATGCCTTGTATATTACAAACTCTTATCACATTTACTTAAAAAAAATATACAAAGATAATAAACTTACTGTTTCTACTAAATATTTCCAATAAATAATAATATGATGTTAAGCAGGGCTCTATATTTAATGACTTGAATTCTGCTAGAGTATGGAGAGCATTAGGGATTGCATTTCGGTTTGTAGTCATTTTAGATAAAGATTCAAGTATGCTATTAAGAGTTTTTACGTTTGGCTTTATTTTTCTATCTGCCATTTCATTTAGAAGAGTCTGTAAAATAAATTAATCATGATTAATAATTACAAGTAACCAACCTGATATTTGATATATAATTGTGAATTATTAACCAAAAGTTTTGAAAAACATTAAGACTTAAACATAAATTAGTTTAACCTTACCATTATAAGTTCCCATATTTTTGGATGACTTTCATTTGCAAATTTTGCTCTTGAAATTAAAGCATTATATGCTTCCACATTGAGTGTAATATTTTTACTTTGAGCTTCAGAATAAATCTTTAAAATTGAGGAAGAAAATTAGATAGTATATAATATTTTTTAATAAAT
>NW_027105794.1:109674-113132 GCF_000696795.3 Halyomorpha halys
AATAAGTTTATTATAAATGAATAAAATTTGTATAACGATAATAATTAGAAAATTTAGAGAGGCAACAGGAATAAGAAAAAGAAAATTACATACCTCAAAAGCCTTGCTCACTTGGAAATATTTACACATTCCACATATAATTGCAGAATAGGAAGATGGCATGTCAGACTTCAATTCATAAAATAGTTGTTCTGCTAAACTTCCGTCCCTAAACAATTTTATGACAAATAAATATATCTACCAAATTTGTACAAATAATACAAAAAATACACACACACACACACACACACACACACACACACACACACACATAATTTTCACTTTTTTAAAAAAATCTAATAATAACAATACAAATAAAAACAAAAATGGCAATTTACTTCCAGGTTTTAGACTCCTTCTGATTTTTTGTTGACATGATATACCATCTTTCATTGATCCAATCTTCTGACAGCGATTCTTCTTCATTTGAAAAACAGACAAATTCCAAAAGACTTTGTTTCGTTGAAGGAGTTATGTCTGAAATGATAAAAACTTGTTTAACATTGAAACTAAATATAATGAAAGAGACTTTATTAAGGTCCCGGCCGACAAGATACAAATTTAATGAACTTGAACACTTCTCTAATAGCACTTTTCACGAAGCTAAAAGAGAATAAAATATGTATGAACATGAAAATGTTGTTTACAATATGTAACTAAAAATTTACAATTCTCCAACTAATGGTTCTTCTTGGTAAGTTAGGAAGAGGCATTTCAGAGTGATAAAGGCCTGCCGACTTAAACATATGTACACAATCACAAGAAATTCCTATTACTCAAGTTTTAGAACTCAAATGCTCTACAGCAGACTGTAACCAGCCAATGAACTTGAAATGCTGGAGTTTTTTCATAATTTTTTTTAAATAAGAACTGTATGTTGAAAAATTTCTGAATGGTAGCTCAAGCCACCCATGGAGCTTACGAACTTATTGAAAGAATTTTCAGGTCATGTTCCAAGATTTTTAAAACTGCATCCAGTTCAGTTCAAAATCTTTTACAATATCCCTCCCTAAATCCTAAATCAATGAAGTTTTGTATTTTTGGTGTGTTAATGAATAGATAAATAAATTATATCTAAAGAATAGTATTTGTGACTATCTGGTTACTCTCCCTAGTTACTCCCCTCACGCCATCCCAGTATATTTACACTAAACATACTATTAAAGATGTGAAAGCCCTTGATACGTACCAATGTTTTTACTTTTAAGCAACTTATAAACAAAAAGTGTATCAGAAACAAATCCATTCTTAATCAATTTTTTTAATATTTCTTCATCAACTTCGGAATCCTCATTATATTCGGGAGTTGGTAAAAATGCCTGAAAAAAAAATGAAAAACATATGTAATTTTTTTAATCTTATCAATAATTTGAATTGTCTTAAAATTTAAAACTTAATAATAAAATAATGTAACAATACAGAATACTGATTTCTGTCCTGCAACTGACTAAAACTTGCAATTTCAAATATGAACACGTCTATTAAAAAATATTCAGCCAACATATATTGGTTGATAGGTCCACTGGTTGAATGCGATCATCACCTAGTATCAATCGCATCAAGTTCTTTACACTTTCTTTCAGTTTAAATTGTTCCTTGACGGGCAGCGAATAACAACAGAAGAATTAAGTAAATATTTGTATTTCTTGCTATTTCAAAAGTAATTTGTTCTAAATGATTTAGACCATAACTAATTCCTTGGGTTCATTTATCTAAAGACAAGCGGAAATAGCTTCAACCAAGTACTTTAATACCCACAATCCAAAATAGTGCTAAAACAATAGAACTAATCAAATAAACCAAAAGAAATAGCTTTCAATTTATCTGAAATTTTGGTTAATTAAACTCCCTTAAAGTAGTGAATTTGAAAATAATTTTTTGACAAATTTTCTGTGATAGTTTTTCAATTATAAATTTATATTATTCAAAAATTGTAAAATATCACTCGTTTGATATGTGTTCAGCCTTAAAAAATATAATAAATCTAATTTTGTAAGTCCAAGAGTTGTGTAATAGATCATCTTAAGGGAGCATGATGGGAAAAGATTTTATTTTGTATTGGAATTCTCTTTTTTTTTAAACCTACAGAAAATAAATAAATTTAAGGTATGGTATTACCCAACTGTGCTCCTCTGCTTTATACAGCAATTTATGCGAAGTTTTATTTCTTTTAAATAATTTAGGTTTCATAATTATAAAAAGGACTAGGTGAATTGAAGCAATTATAAAATAGCTTCAATTTTCAAGGTAAATCTTTACTAGGTAATAGTTCACAAATGTCACTCCAATATGGCAGGCTGTTGTGAACTCATAAACTATGAGAAAATGTTGACCATTGTAGTTAGAAAGAACCTGAAATGATAAATGGATTATAATTTGTGCAAATTTAAGCCCCAACCTCATAAAAAGGAGTTGTTAGGGGTTTAAGCAACTCTTGAGAAAGCGGTAGTTGACATTTATAATCCAATAAAAGTGATAATAATAATAGTGCAGATTATAATCCACAGTAGAACATTGCGTATAAGTAAGCACATCATGTAAAAGTGACAATTGTGAACTTTTACCCTTTCATACTACGTAATTACTTCAAAATAAATCTGTAACACCTTGAATATTTACAAGGTGTAATTCCATATACCTCAATTAAAGGTTCGGCTATCTTATGTTGAAATAGCTTTTTATGCTGCTGCCTGATCCAACGGGCAGCTTTTCTTCCAGATTCCTGGGACAGAGCATAGGATCGTTTAGTAAAGTTGGAATACGGAATCAAATAAGGATCATCGTGATATTTATATTGTGGAGCTGTAGGGTCACGTTTGACTGTGCTAGATAAAGCCTGCATCACAAAATGAAATTACTAAAGCAAATAACAGAAATGTAATAAAATAAATCATAATAAAGGTAAAATCTATACTTTTAAAATATCAGTTGGCCCTCTAGGAATTCTTTTTGGAATATCAATATCAACTTCAGTTGAATATCTTTGGTAACTAATTTTGTACTTCTGAACAGTACGTAAAAGATATTTATATTTCATATTGAACTAATGTAAATAATTACAAAGACATGGTTTTCAAAAATTTACAATCTACAAGGGTTTAAACAGCAACCTTAGTAGAATAAATAGCGGCAGGATTTATTTAGACACATGAGAAAAAATAACCTCCCAGTAACAATAACAAAGAGCTGAAGGCTATCGTCCAAAGAGTATCGAGGGCACAAAGCAATAACGTAAACAATTTCTCAATGAGGTGTAGATAGTTGACCGTAGATTAATGCTTGGAGAAGTTTGTCGGGGGTGCGGTCAGCAAAGAACAAAATAAATAAACAAAACCATATTTATTTATTTTATGCCGACGTTTCGACCTGAGTTTCAGGTCTTCATCAGGGGTTGTGGCGTAGAAGGCAAGTTTGTAACT
>NW_027105794.1:113182-119618 GCF_000696795.3 Halyomorpha halys
GGTCGAAACGTCGGCATAAAATAAATAAATATGGTTTTGTTTATTTATGTTGTTCTTTGCTGACCGCACCCCCCGACAAACTTCTCCAAGAAGTAAACAATTTCTCATGTAAACCTTTTTAAAAGAAAAAACAAAATTTCAAATAATAAAAATGAATTTAATTTTACTTTTTGTGGGATTTCACTTATGGTTAAATCTACCCAATTAATAAATGATAAGTTAGTAGGGAATATGTGGTTAAGTGAAAACAATACGTGAAAACATATTTTTAATTCCTACCAAACCATATTTGAGCCCTTTAATCCATAGCCAGGAATCAAAATTATTTGTAATTAAAAATAATTTCATTATCTGATAAATATTGTAGAAAATCCGAAGAATATTGCTATGAGGCTGAATTATCTCTTCGCGGTTTTCAAAATTGGCAAGTCCTAGCCACAAAATAAAATTTATGGCTTTTGAAATCAATAAATTATACCACTTGTAAAAGTAATAGGGTTGCTATTGACTGATTCACAAGGCCTACCTATCAGACATTCTGTTTAATAAAAATCATCGGTGACCAATTCAACCCATTCAACACTTGTTGCGTCGTGTAGCTTAATAGTTTAAAACTTGAGCGAGGGGTTCCTCAGTGATGGTAATAGTGATAGTAATATTGATAGTGAAAGCATCACATCCACTATCATCATGTAACACAAAATTTTCTGTTGTGCTATCAGCATTTAGTTGATAGTGGTATTGCTATCAATTTTCTATCTAAGCGTGCTAAACTTACTGTTACTGTCAGTTCTACTCGTTACGCACTCCTAAAAGGGATAAATAAAACCCATAACGGTTCCCTTTCAGTTGAGGTCGGGCCTATATTAACCCCTTAGCATTCTGTTTAGGTTGCCACAGATGATCATTTCGCTTCAAAACTCCGTGCTGTGGACAAATGTGGGTTTTTGATGAAATATTAGTATCAGTATAAGCGACTTATGTTTTTTTAAAAGTATTTTTACGGTGAATTTAATTGAAACAAACGCAATATGAAATAACCATCTAAAAAAGTTATACTCGATCGCAGATGAAAATTCACTTATTTCTATTATATTGACGAGGAGCCTTCTAAACGATCAGTCGGAATGACAGTAACTTAAAAGCCAAACTGACTTGAATCCCTAAGATCCCTACTTTATAAATCCAACTGATGCTTACTTATATCGAACAGTAAGGATTTTGTACAATCTCTCTTTCATTTCATAATTTACAGAAAGCATGTTTGGCAAAAAATTCTCCATAATTACACGATCAATCAATCTGAACTTTATCCTTGGATTTACTGTTATAACGGCTACATGGAATTCACGGTCGTCCAAAAGTCCTACATGTGAACATGTACCTTCTGTCATTTTAAAACAATATATATATTTGAATCTGGAATAAGAGTTATATTTTATTTATGGTCGATGGAATGTACGGTCCGGAACCAGAGGGTAGCTAACCTAAGATCCCATCTTTGTCCTCAGTAAAAGAATTGATGAAGGTGCTATGAATTGATTTTTTTTCCCAAGAAATGAACATTTTATGTGCTATCTTTGACTTTCACATCTCAAGATTTTCGGTTGATCGCACTATTTCTCAGTTGATAGTTGATAAAAATTACGTAAAAAGCTTTATATACCATTTTCACAAAAGTTTAACGTTTAAATTTCTAACAGAACATCTTCCTTCGCTCATGTCTTCAATTATCAATTGTTACTTTTTTTCATAAATAAAATTCTTTTTATTTCCTAAGGCTCGTTCAGTTTCTTTGAAGTATTAATATATCCTCTTTGGTTGACATTGACCTAGATTAGCAATTGATATGGCTCTGACTTATTCTCTCAAATCTTGAAAGGTGGTGTTTACTGCCAATGAGTACTTCTAACTTGTGTAATGGATTAATTGAGCTTAATTGCTCTGTTCTATTAGCTTTGCCTTCGGTCTAATGAGAACCGAATCTTATACCAATAGCTCTGTTAAATGGCATTAATTTTATTGGGCAGGTTATTGGAAGAAAATACTGTTATTACTTCGGAATTTTGTTATTAACAAAAAATAATTTGTAGATTTTTATCTCCCAAATAAATGATTTACGTTACTTAGTGATGTGATATGGTTGAGCAGACGGTACTGGAGTGGTTGTCTGACTATGCATCTTTAAGTTCTAATGAAGTCCTTACATTTGCTAGTACTGTTCATCAGAACAGTGAAGTGATAAGTGCTCTTTATGCAGTTTTAGAAGATAGGCAAAAATACAATGAGGTAAACTATTTATTATATATATAATGATATTAAACATCCTGAATGAACTTTTTCAAGACCAATGTATTTTAATTTTTTAGCTTGTTGATCCTGTTTGTACTACGCTCTTCGAATTTTACCGCTCTCAACAAGCTGAACTTAAACGATTTACTTTAATTTTTCTTCCAACTCTAATATATGTTTATTTAAATGCTGTAGCTCACGGCGAAAAAAAGGTAGGTTTTTTAGTAAAAATGCAATATTGTAACTATTTTTGTTACAAATATCTAATATTGTAACTTTTGTTAAATTTAATTCCTTTAAATTTTGTGAATAAGCTTATCGTAATGTGTTTTAAGTATTTTGCCCAGGATATTAAATTTGCTAAGTGTCTGCTAAGTGCTAATTCTTAATTGTAGTTTTTCTTTCCAATTGAATAAATATTTTTTAAATGTTTATGACGTGGTCTTGGTTAAATAGCAGTGTTGTTTATATTTTGGGAACAATTGTTGATTGTAGTAGTTTTATATTATTACGCATGAATATCAAATGTAGGTTCTTATAGCACAACTATTATATTCAAAGTTTATCTGACCAGGTGAGAATGATAGTTAATTCAACGTTTCATTTATTTCAAGAAACTGAATGTTTTGTTTATGTACTTGAATGATATGCATATTACTTACATAGTATATTGCAAATTATTTATTAATAAATTTTGTAATTATTGTAAATATAGTTGTATAATTATATATAAGTAATGTGTAAGAATATATGATCTTTATATGATGTACAATGAATATACATATATCACTCAGTTACGTTTTAAAACATTCAGTTCCTCATAATAAGCTAAACTTGGCTTACACCTAGTTGACAGTAGTAATAAATCTAGGTGAAGATTGTTTGTGTGGCGGTCAGAATTGTTAAATACTATTTTTGTATCTACTATAAAATGTATCATTAATGGATGCAACTGAACTTTTTTTATTTTTAATGATTTGTTTAAACATTTATCCTAAAACTAGTATTGGTTATTTTAAAAGATTAATTCAATTTTGTTTATGGAAAAACAAATATTTAGTTCTTTTAAAAGTGATCATTTATCTTCTTTTTGACAGATATTTAGAGCATGCCCGTTGAATGACATTGTTATTCAAAGACACTAGTTTTGCTTTGTTATTTTGTAAACATTAAACAAAGCTAAGATTGAATTAGTGGAACTCTCTTTAAGTTAGGATTTCTATTTCTGAACTTATGTCTGACTGTAAATATAAATTACATGTTTAGATTTTGGTTGTCAATTATGCATAGTTTTTTTTTGTTAATTGAATGAATTGAATTTTTCATTATTTTTTTTCAATAATAAGATTTGTTCGTTTTTAAAAAGATATGTAGAGATATGTGGTGATTAAACCTTTACTGTCCTCTGTTCTCATGTACTTGTCCTTGGCCTTAATATATGGGTTAGTTTTGTAAGAACTATTCCATTTTTGAATTAATAACTAATTTTGGATATACTGTCTATATTATTCAATGATTAAGGTATGAATTCTTTCTACTGTTTAGTTATAAATTTTTCCTGCTTGGAGATTACTCAACTTTACCTTGCATTTTATTTTTTGTGTTTTATAAAAGAACATTGTTTTTGATTTTTGAGAATGGGGTTCAAATAATGCTGTCTTTATTACCAAAAGTAATTGTCTAATAGTTTTTCCTGATTTTCCTTCTCATCAATTTTTTTAGTCATTCTACTGATTAAAATAGTTATGAATCACACACTTGTGATGTGTTTGCATGTTTTGTTTTTAGTTTAGAATGATGTAGTAATGAAAAGAAATAATTGTACCAAATGTTTTTTGAATTTGGTATATTATGTATTTATTTTTTCCTTTCACTTGGTATAAGAATTATTTTGATGATTGAATGAAACAATAAGTTGTAGATTTTGTTGAAGTACTGTATTTTAGTGAATTGTTAACAGCTCTGAAGCAGTAATAGAGCTAGACGTACTCTTAGACTTGCCCAAGTAAATCTAGAGGTTAGCCATGTTCCTTTTCTCTGTCCTAAAATTATATGCATTTATGTTTTGTCATTTTTGTAACATTAATGAGTAATATTAACTTTTTCTAATTGCAGAGCTGCCGAGGAGTGGAAGCTTTGTTATTAGGCTTGTATAATCTTGAAGCTGTAGATGAGAATTGCCAAGCTCAAAATGTATCGTTTCGTCTTCCATCACTGGCCCAGTCTTCAATTTATCATGAGGTGTGTGTTTATGATTTGTTGAATTTATAATTATTATAAGCATTAAAATGAATAAGTATTTTAGTTCTTTCTATGGAGGATATATCAGGTGGCTGGAAAATTGTGCTTACTATGCTTTTTCATAGAATAGTGAAAAGTAGTGATTCAGGCACCTTTATCTCGGTCTAATTTTCTTAAAATATAGCAAGCAAACTGAAGTCAGTGTAAATAGCTGTTGCTTCAATTACTGAGTTTTTTTAAAAATGTATTTGGGGCTAAAAATACTACCTTTGAAATCTATGGGAATACCATGTATTGTTAGGTTTATTAGTTCGAATCCTGTTGGTTAATATAGTTCAAAAGATTTCCTAACAATGTATAGATCTGTTAAATGGAAGCTTGCACAATGATTACATTTATTTTTTAAATTGGAGGAAGATAAGACCGGGTGGCGGTCAATAAAGGTTTCAAATTAGTAACAAAAAAATATTTATTGTTAACAACGTTTCACGTTACTTTGCAGGGCTTCGTCAGGGCTGAGAAGAATCATGTTCTGATGTCAACTGGGATATCAGTTGTCAGTTGCGTCCTGACGAAGCCCTGCAAAGTGGGTTGGAACAATAAATAGTTTTTTTTTACCATTTTGAAACCTTTATTGACCGCCACTCGGACTATCTTCCTCCAATCTACTTCATACGGTCATCTTTTCATTTTTGAAAAAAAATTGTAGATATGTTTATTTTCTAGGGGTTTTTCACCTTTGGTGGTAATATTTGATATTTGATATTTGATAGGTGATAATATTATAAAATTTCTTCAAAGTTTTTTTTAAAATTTGTTATTAACCAATGTGCAATTATGAATGAATAATATTCTGTCTCATTGATCGATGATAGAGTGAAAAACAGACTGTTACTGACTAGTATTTTTTCCCCTTAGAATATTACTTACACATCTTTACTACTTCTCAATAATCTTCACTTAAAAGCGCCTGCTTGTTGTTTTTATTTAAATTTCAAAATAAATGTATTATATTTTACTTTTGAATTAGTCGATGAAAATAGAGTGTATTAATTAGCATTGAATTTTTTAAAAACATAAAAGATATTAGCAGGTCCTTTTTTGTATGTTGATAATGCTAGTATATTTATTTTTATCGAAACACCAAACAAAATATTATTTGATAAAACTTACAAGATGTTTATTAAATTATTCTAACTTTTTTTTTTCATTACAGTTACATGTCTAATTAGTGATATTTAAGACATTATAATTTTATTTTGATTTATCATATATTCAACATTAATTTTACCAGTTAATCTGATTGCTTGTGATGCTAAAATGTATTTGTAAAGTTTGTTATAATTCATTTTTAGCCAATGAGCCTCGCACCAGCATCGCTTACTGAAAGCGCATTGAGAAGGCTAGAAGAATGTAATACAAAACTTGTTAAATGGGGTCCGTTTAGCCAACTTGAGAAAATATTGTCTCAGAACAGAGCTTCAGTGATGACTGCGTTGCTTTTTATATATAATCAGCACATTAGCTCTTTACAAAAGCATTGTATGGATCAGCTTTGCAAAGTTACTTCAAAGTAAGACATTTTTTTTAATTGATTTAATGTGTTTAAGAATATAGTTTAGTTGAAGGTCAAGTTAATTTATTGGTTTATCGTTTGTATCTATGTCATTATTTCAAGGTTCCTTGCATGTATAATTATAAAAGGTAATTTGAAATGTTCAAAGTCATTCTCCTTGCTGCCTTGTAATTATTGTAAATATAGTTGTATAATTATATATAAGTAATGTGTAAGATTATATGATCTGTAAATGATGTACAATGAATATACATATATCACTCAGTTACATTTTAAAACATTCAGTTCCTCAAAATAATCTAAACTTGGCTTACACCTAGTTGACAG
>NW_027105794.1:119668-120375 GCF_000696795.3 Halyomorpha halys
ATTATTTCAAGGTTCCTTGCATGTATAATTATAAAAGGTAATTTGAAATGTTCAAAGTCATTCTCCTTGCTGCCTGAGAAAGCTATTATCTATATTTTTTTCTTGTTATAAATTTTAATAACTTAAAAATTTAAATACAATTCTATCATCATTATTTTTTGCCTTTTTTTTTTTTTTACTTTTTATAATGCGGTGGTTATTGATACCTTTATTCTTCAATTTAATTTATTATTATCAAGCAAATTAATTAATAAGAAACTTTTTTATATTATATTAAACTTAATTAAATTAAAGTAATTAAATTACTTATAAAATTTTTTTTCAGTTTAAAAATTTAATTTATAAAATAAAATGTTTATTAATCTTGGTTTAGAATATTCATTTGTTTTTTTTTATATTAAGATCACTAATGGTCTAAAAGTGTTTTTTGTTTACCTTATGATATTTTCTTTATGATATTGGAAACAATGTAACTGATAAAAATGTTCTTATTACAATTTTTTTCTATTAGATAATGATTAAATGTTTAGTTTGTTCTGAAGTGCTTAAATTGTTTATTAATATCTTGAGATATAGGAAATTGAATAGATATAAAATATAGATATGAATAGAAAATGAAAGGGTTATTTAATCAATTTACTATAACAAGTCAACTTTTAATTACACAGTATACAATATAAACACTAATATTTATGAGAGATAGTTGA
>NW_027105794.1:123806-125290 GCF_000696795.3 Halyomorpha halys
AAAGAAAACGTTACGAGAGGGTGAAAATAAAAAATAAAAAGTAGAAAAATTTAGAGGAAGAAAGCGTGTGAGAGGGTGATGACAAATGGTTATAGGAAGAGTTAAAAATATATATGAACCAACGAATTACCGAATAACGAAGTACCGGAAGATGACAGTGTCATGGTTATTTAACTAAAGTTAAAAAGAGGAAATGTATCATAAGTGGGGGATGCCAAATGTGTAAGAAAAAGTTTAAAAGTGAAATAATACGTTAAAAGGTGGACGAAAAAAAATAATATGAATTTGTAAAAAATAAAAAATGTGAAAATTACTTTTTTAATGAATTAACTATTTGTGAATATGTTAATGATAAGTTGTTCTTGTCGGTTTTTAAATTGACGGAAGAAGGTTCTAATTGGATATAGACACACTAATATATAAACACTAATAATTATATATGAAGGAGAGTCAGAGGTGTGATCAAGAAGAAACAAAAATGGTTTACTATTTTATATAATACATACATATATATATATAAAAGTTATTGGAAGGTTGTTCCCATATCATGTTAATTAAATGATATGTTAATTTTTATCTTACTTAGGATTTTTTTTTTCAAAATATTAATTTAAAATTCAAATAATTGTCATTTACGCTCACTCAAAGTTTTATCCTAATGCTGACCTAAATATTCTCGTGGCTTTATGAATGTAACGAAACTTTACGTACCCGATGTCAAAATATCTTACCTATCATAAGATCATCAGACATGGGGCTGACTTGACAATTTTTACATTACCAATCTAATCAGGTATCAACTTATATCTAGCAATTAAGATTATACATCAGTTCGATTTGGAAATATGTATTCACATGGGTACAACTCATCTTAAATAAAAATGGAGGGCTAAATAAACAGTATAAAAAAAAAAAAAAAAAATACAAAATTTGTCTTAAGTCTAATATAAGTTTGTATGGTATTTTTCCTTATGTTTGTTTGAGAGAGCCATGGTTTTCGAAGATGGACAAATTAATTATAATAAAAACAATAACATAAAAAGCTTTTAAGTTAAACAGTCAACTATATATATACTGTAATATTTCAAAAATTATTAAAATAAAATAAATTGAAATTTGATATTTTTTAACTCAATTCTCATATCTAAAAAACAGCTTGGGTTCAAATTAAAAACTTTAATATTAAATAGATAATAGAATTTTATGAATGGAATATGGTCCGGGTGCGGTAAAAAAAAACTGAAATAGTAGATAATTATACTATTTTATTGAGCCAACGTTTTCTCCCACGTTGCAGGGCTTCGTCAGGGCTAAAAAAGATACAAACACATAGTTACAAAAGGAAAAAAAGAGAAAAAACATAAGTGTAAAATAACAGGGGTATAAAATGTAAAAAAGTAAAATATAATAAGAAACATTTAAGGTTGTAAATAGTAAATGAAAAGGGTAATAGTAACAGATAGATAAGAGAAGAAATATTAAAG
>NW_027105794.1:126530-132973 GCF_000696795.3 Halyomorpha halys
AAAAAAAAATGTATATATATTGAGTCATAATATGAGTCATGTGCCAGGCAGAGAACTGAAAATTTGGTGTTTCCTGTCAGATAGGTACGGTACCAAATTTGTTCCTTGATGTCTAAAACATACAGTGTGAATGGAAAATTTGGATTCTGAGAACAAAATTTGTTTCTATGATGAATAGTGAGGAAGCTACATTAAATACCTTATAAACATAATAAAAATATAACATAAAATAAACAGTAAACAATTTTTAAATCAAAGAATTGAAAAAATAATAATATAAATAGCGGAACTAATTATAAACGAGAAAACAGCTATGTTTCATGTTCTGTCTATATAATTTGGTGATTTTATATTCCAACTACTGTTGTTATTGGCTAATACATTTCTGAGAGACTGTTGGCAATCTAACAAGAAACTTTTATACACGATTTGAAAGTTCTAAAGAACTGACTATCCCAACATATGTGAATATAAGCTAACAACTCAAAGAAATCGATTAGGCTGAGTTTACGTTTGTGCATGCGTAAGCAATTGTGGATGGACTTTGTTAAAAGTGATAATGAGTCATTTTTACACTAATCCTCTACTTTAAGGAGAATCGGATCAATCGTTATTGACATATAGGTGTGTTAGGAAAAATATGTTTGAGAATAAGAGGGCTGTATAGAAAGTAAAAGACGTTTTGAAATAAACAATTCACAAATTGAAAAACTCAAAGTTTATTATATACATTTGAAAGGTTTAAGAGTGTACCTTTTTTCTATATTATCGCCATTCAAACTGAGACATTTATCCGCGGCACAAGTTTTTCAATACCCTCTCTTTAGAAATCTGCTGCCTGCGATTTCAACCACTGGCTTACACTGGCATGAAGTTTGGTGTCAGTATCAAAGCATTGTTTACCAAGCTATTTTTTCATCGCTGGGACGAGGTGGTAATCGCTCGGCAGCAAATCCAGGCTGTATGGTGGATGGTCAAACTCTCCGATCCAAGAGTGCCCAGGTACCATGTGTGGACGTGCGTTGTCGTGAAAAAACAACATCTAGGTGCTAAGTTTTCTTTGACGCTTATTTTGTATTTAACTTTCTTAGTGTTTCACATTACCTTTCTGAGTATATTGTTGCTCCGCGTTCCAGAAAATCAACGAGAAGCACTCCCTTAGAGTCCTGAAACACAGTAGCCATGATCTATCTTGCTGACAGCTTTGACTCATTATCCCCTGCCCGTAAACATCACAAAGCTGAAGATAAATTTCAATTGGTCTGTTGTTTCGAACCAAAAAAAACCAAATCACAGACCGCACTTCACAAGTGGCAGGATTTTCTATTCCAAAGCATATTTTGATGACTCACAGAGAGCAAAGTAAGAAACACACAGTCCTCACACTACAACAGCTGAATCCGTACTGAAAGTTGAGATGTTCGGACACCAAGATGGTGGCTCTACCCCCACCTATTGTCATGATAGGCCAAAACGTCTGTTACTTTCTGGACAGCCCTTGTACATTATCAAATTTAGTGTATTGAATACCAATCCACACAATCCTTGAAAGGCTATAATATCTGGTCAGTAACTACGCACTGACCGATTCAAATTCCTATTTGTTTCTTGTTGTTTAACTTGAAATTAAGAATTTTCAGTTCTGAGGACAAAACATTTCTTCACTTCCTAAATGAACAATAAGTGTTCCTGTCTATGGTAGTGAGGAAGCAAAATAACAGAACAGTTTAAAATATTCAGAAAGAATATAGATTTGGCACCTAATTCATAGGTCATCTCAAGATGGTCCTGCTTGATTTCCCAAATTGCAGTGGATTATGGGTTCATTTTATTGTTTTTATTCTAATTAATTTGTCCATCTTCGAAAGCCGTGGTTCTCTCAAGCAACCATAAGGAAAGATTTATTTAACATCATACAAATTTTTATTAGACTTAGGACGAATCATGGACTTTGCAATAACTACCTGCACAAAATAGATATAACTGAAAATTTTCAATGCGAAAATTGAAGTCATAATGATGCATACAAAAAACAACAAGAAATATTGTTCAAAAATCTATAATAATAACAAATCAAAAGATTATTTATGATAATATATTAAAAGTAACAGATTATGCAAAAATATGTTACATCCATAAATATTTGAAATGTATAAACAAAGATATATAACATAGTTAAGGAACAGTATATTAGTAAATCACATATATTTAACTTAATAAATAAGCAATAACAAATAGAATATAGTAAATTAATAAATAGAGTATAGGTAATTAATTTTTGGATGTATGGAATAAACCAATGTCACCTACAGGAGGGTAAAAAATCCGTCCATCTGAGACTTACTTCTAAATAAACGTTCATACTGCTTTGAAATTCTTCAATTTTCTTTAATTTTTTCATACTATGTTGCTGGACAGTGTATAAATATTTTTGATAACTTTATTTATGGATAACTGTGTCACCTCATTGTGTTTCTGAACTATAAATATTTTGGATGTTTTATATTACGTTAGTGTTTGTGATTTTCAGGCTTGTAACGCAGGGATTTAACAAACCTGGTAAACGTATTTCATACAGCAATGATGTACCAAGAGTTCTTCCAAGAATTCCTGTCAGCCCCAAATTTCTTCTAGAACTTCTTCATAGCTTGTATTATTCAATGTGAGTATTAAATTGAAATAACTTTCACTTTTTATTTGTCTGTATCCATGGTAATATTGACTAGAAACCAATTTTTGGTTCTAATGGTTTTTGTTACTTCTTTTCTATGTGGTTTAATTTTTACTTGAATGTTTTTGGCTTTTTTGTATTAGTTTGGATAATATTTTCATGGAAAAGACATTTTAAACAACATATTAGTGATCATAAATCCTTAAGTAATGTTACTAAAAAAGTAGTGTTGATAAATATTTATATTTAATTAGATTAAAATTAAATCTGTACCACTACAATCCTTGAAGGGTCAGGGGTTCACTTACTTTGTTAGGAAGTACTGTTAGTAGACCAACAGTTGTGCAAGGAGGTGATTTGGTCAGAATCATGCTTAAACGCCAGATTTTTACCCAACTAAGGGTACTCACTTTATGAAACTGGGTGGACCCCGAAGGGCTGACTCACGGCTACATTGAAACAAAAAGCAATTATCTGCCCAACCAGATTTGAACCCATGTCCTTGGAGTTAGTAATCCATTGCCTTACTAATGAGCTGCATATACATATATTATATATACACACATATAGATAGATATAAGAATTTTATTTTAAATGATTTAATATTATTGACTTTATCTCAGGGAGGGTTCCCTAGACAATCAGAAAGCAATTACACTGTGTGTAATACACTAAGTGAATTAATGGCTACTTTTACAAGTCTGTTGTATCCTATGTTGAACAAACTAACCTATTATATTACCTTCTTCGGTGACTGTTGATTCTTGATGTCTTCTTACAAAAATGTTACCGCTGACAGTAGACAGATGGTTGTCAGGACCTCAGCAATCCAGGCATCCACACCTCCAGTCTATTCAAGCAAAGAGATAGTTTTCTTCCTTTTACCGTTACCAACACTCAATAGTCAATGCAAATATTGATAGTTAGCACAACAGTTTTGATTTACTTTCAATGATTTATGATGTAAATATTTCATTGATAATTATTCTCCTTTTCTATTTATGATGTAAATGCTTCATTGATAATTATTCTCCTCTTCTTTTTATGATATAAATATTTCATTGATAATCTGGCAACACTATTTACCTTATAACCTCCATAATCCAGTTAGTGTAAATATTGTAATTAACAAGATCATTTTAGTTGGCAACGAGAATGGGATCTTCAAAAATTTCATTGATTGAACTTAACGTTCAAACTGTAAAAAACAGACTTAAGTCGGCTGCAAGTGAGACTTGTCTCTTTGAAGAAAAGATACAGAAAATTCTTTTCTGATACAGAGCAACACCTCTTGCCTGCAGATAATCTCTAGCCGAAATGTATCTTCATTGCCAGATGAGAATCCGTTTAGATACAATTTCCCCATACATGCCACAGACTTTAAAGATCTCTTCAAATTCCTGCAGGTCTTTCGAAGTGGGAGAGAGAACCCGTTCGATTGTATATACACAATAGACAAGTATGGCAATCTGGAGAAATACAAAGAAAATTGGGCACTCGTCATTACCAAGTTTTGCTGGATTGAGGAAGATCTATTAAAAGACACATCTATCAGCTGAGACCTACAGTGGTTCCCAAACCTAAAACGCAAGTGACATTTGATCCATGCCAGTCATTTGACATTCCAAGGAGTCTAGCTCCAAGGTTCAAGGGTACTCCAAGAAGTCCAGCTCGAGAGTCTAAGAGTACAGATGCGATAATCCCGTCAGAACCTGATCCAGACATGGAAGCTATTGATTTACCTGAACCAGAACAACACCCTCAACCAAGAAGTCTCCCTCAACGAGTACGTCAGCCACCTACTCGCTACAAGGACTTTGTGATGAAATGAAGGATAAGGGGTAGAAGTCAGTGATTGGGTGAAGTGTGTAGTATGTAAGGTGTCCAAAAATTTATGTAGTCTTAAAATAAATGGGGGAGAAACTGTGGCAACACAGTATTTAATAACCTCTCTAATCTAGTTAGTGTAAATATTGTAATTAACAAGATGGTTTTAGATAATTATTCTCCTCCTCTATTTTTTCCTGGATTAGTTTGTTCTATAATTGTGGTAGAGAAACAACAAAAGTTTTTTTTCAGCCAAGACTCCCATTGGAGTCCTATACTCCCTAACCATGGTTGGAGGGAGGTAGTGAATTTTTTCATTTTGTGAGACTGCCACTCAATGAAAAAAGTCAACGCCTGTTACAATTGCCATGGTAAGATAAAAACACTGGCGATATCTGCGTGGACAAAAGGGATTATGGGGAAAAACAAAAACACGAGCGATATGTTTAGACGAGTGGGCTTTGGTTTTGTGAAGGGGAATCTTCAGCACGTCCTGGATAGGAGAGTTGTGGCATTACATCGTTAGAGATTATATCTCTATAATTCTGGTGATACGGTGACAGGAAAGGAAATATCGAACAACCTTGTGTTCTGCCAGGAGTACACCTAAAGACTACGTGGGGTTCGAACTAAATTTTATTTTAATATCACTTTTATATTCCTTTGTGCTGTAATGTAAATAATAGTTGATAAGGTTAATCATTTAAGTTGAAGTTAAGTCAACCTATAAGTTCTCATTGTTTTATTAATTGATATGAATTCTTTTCTTTCCTTTTTCATTCTGTGTACGTATATTTCTTCTTATCATTAAACTTTTGTGCATATAGTTCTTCTGTTCATTCTTATGCATGTACACTGCTTTCAACTTGTTAGTTTTACCTATGTTTTTTTTGTTATGTTTACTTAATATTTCGATAATTCAACAGGTGGAAGATAACACACCTAGGTTTTCTGTTATCTACATGTAAAGGTATTCGCCAGTGGTTATAATTTGATTATTATTTATATAAGGGTATATTGTGGGCATATTGTTTCGGGGTCTTTGTTATTTCCAAGGAAAAAATAACGTGGCGCCTAAGGAGCAATTTATTCTTTATTGTTTTGTCTTTTTTCCCTTTTGGCGATTATACTTATTTTTTTATTATTTTCCTTTAACTCATAACTAAGGATAGATCAAAATTTGCGGTTATACGCCCCAGGCCGGATTCAAACCGGCTCCACCAGCAATTTCAAATTTGTAAGACTAGGCCTAACCAACTGAGCTACGGATAGCCCAACAACAAAAGTTGAAACAATTTTAATATACCTGCTCTACATAGCAATTTAATAGCTCAAATTTACATTTTTTTTTTTTTAATTTTCAATTATAAAAATGTTTCTATTATGTCAAGCTTCAATGGAGATAGTGGACTTGCACTGCAGGCTGTTGACGATGTTCACAGCCGAGCTTGTTACCAGGGTTACACCGAAGTTCTTTTAGTTACCAGTGCCATCAAGAACTCAACTTCACATACTTATTCAGGTAATTTTTCTTACGTTGCCATTGTAAAACATTTTGAATCCTTTTATGATCCTAGATCATTACGCTCCCCTGTAATAGCATTATTTGCTCATTATGACAGTTATTAAAAAAAAAAAAGACTATTTGATGTCTGATTATTTTAGACCCTTCAAAATAATTAAACAGTGATCCTTTACCATCATTTCGCCTTATATCTAATAATGCAATTATTTAATTCAATACAGGTTCTTTTGTTTATTAAATTTGTAAAAAAAAAAAAATTAAATGAAACAAACACAAAACATTTTAAAATGTTTACAGTTAGGCTTACAGATCAATTTAAGCTATCAATTATTCAGAAAATTTATTCATAAAAGGAATATGGTCCGGGTGCGGTAAAAAAAAAACTCAAATAGTAGAATTGTACTATTTTATTGAGCCAAC